>NC_088652.1:11032514-11077514 GCF_964019385.1 Sycon ciliatum
GTGTACAGAATAGGAATACATAGAAAGCAGCACGCAGTGGAGTTGCTGTGGAGAGCGAGAATGCAAGCAACAACGTAAGTATTATCTATGCAACTGATTATATCGGCGTATCCGACAAACACGCACAACAAACACTGTATTGTAACAACACACTCGTAAATGATGTTATCACAACAACACTCATTCTATTTCAGCGCAGTGTCCTGTCCAATCACACTCAAAATCACACTCGTAAATCTCGCACACTCCCTCCTTGACAACATGACAACTGACACTCATAAATCTCGCACACTCCCTCCTTGACTATTCAATCCTTGACTATTCAATAGTCAACTACATAATTACAACGCTAGAATAGAAAGATGCGACTGCTGGTGCACTGCCATACTCACAACCTGTTGGCACTGATAAGCTGTTGTCGCTCCTGCTGCGCTCGCTGAGCTGCAGCCCGACGTGGGCGTGTCTGCCGGGTGTCCGGAACTGGGCTGGCATCTGCTGCGTCCTCGACAGGCGTGTCGTCCGCTGCATCAGGCATCTGCTGCGTCGACTCTTCAGGTGTCACTGCGGTTGGTGCCACGACAAGCTGTTCAACCGGATAGAGGCGTTGAATCGGCCGGTTTAGCGTTGTCGGTCGGCCGCTCTTCGTTGTTGCGCGCACCACAGCTCCTCGGACACGACCATCCTCGCTTGGACGCAAGCTGTCTACGACTCCCAGCTTCCACAGGCCGCGTTGAACCCCGTCTTGGTGAATCACCACAATGTCACCCACGGCGATAGTATCAACATCGGTGTGACGTCCGATACGGTGGCTGTTCCGGAGCTCCAGCAAGTACTCATTCTTCCACCGAGACCAGAAGTGACGCAGGAGTTCTTGCAGATAGGCATATCTGCGGCTTACAGGCACTTCGTCAGGATCGTCGGCGACCATGTCAGGTAGTGACAGAACTCTTCGGCCACATAGCAGGTGAGATGGCGTCAGCGGCTCTCGTACATCCTCCGTCGAAACGTGCGTCAACGGGCGCGAGTTTAGAATTGCCTCGACATCTGCGAGTAATGTCAATAGCTCGTCAGCTGTAATCTGCGCCGACCTCAGGACCTTCTTGACGCATCGCTTGACACTCTTGATGAGTCGCTCAAAGAAGCCACCCCACCAAGGTGCCTTCTCCAGATTGAACGTCCAACGGATGTTCTTGGCTTGCAAGTAGCTCTTCGTCTCCGGTTCCACATGGAGGTCTCGTAAGAGACGTGCAGCTGCCTTGAAGGTCTTGCCGTTGTCGGACTTCACAACTGCCGGCACTCCTCGCCGCGCTACAAATCTCCGGAAGCTCCGGAGAAAGGTGGTTGTACTAAGATCGCTGACGAGATCCAAATGCACTGCTCGGGTGACTGCGCACGTATACAGTACCAGGTATGCCTTCTCCACATCTTGCGCTGTCCGCACATGAAACGGACCGGCGAAATCAACGCCTGTGTGCTGAAACGCGTAGCCGACCTGCGTGCGAAATCCACTCAGTGGAGGTGGCGGTGGTCCCGCGTACGGCTTGCCCTCCAGCATCTTGCAGAGTCTGCATCGGTGCAGCAACATACGCACGTACTGACGACCACGACATATCCAGAACTGAGCTCGTAGCTCCGTCAGCGTCTCTGGTACACCATTGTGCAGCACTCGCTCGTGGCAGTCAGCGACGATCAACTCGGTGACGTGGTGCCCGGGTATCAGCAGTACTGGGTGTTTCTGGCCTGCCGACAGATCCGCTGCCTGCAATCTTCCACCACACCTTAGCAGACCTGACTCGTCTGCGAAGATGCCAAGCTGCTTCTTAGCCTTGGCGATGCGGTTGGTTGCGTCTGGTGATGACTGCTGCACGTCAGCAATCCATAGCCGTTGCGCTTCATCTAGCAGTACCGTCTCTGCGGCTGCTTCGTCTCGTCGGCCTTGCACGAGCTTCACGAACTTCAACACGTACGCTGTAACTCGCCGCAACTTCTGATAGGAGCTGTACTGTGTGCAGTCCATAATGGCGCTGATGCTGCTGCTAGTTGCGTCGGTAGTCACCAGACTTGTGACCTGAGCTGACTTCTTTAACTCTTGCCGACACTCCTCAGGGACTTGCTCTCCCTCCGTGAAGCTCGTACCCGGTGGCCGCTCACTCTCTCTGAGCCATGCTGGGCCTGTTAGCCAGACCGACGTATGCAACTCGTCCGGCGTAGCACCACGTGACGGAATGTCGGCTGGGTTCAAGGTGCCTGGGCAGAAGTCCCACACACTGACGTCGGTGAGTCGCCTGATCTCGCACACCCGGTTGTGCACGAATTGCTTCCACTCCTGCTCCGTGTTGGTGATCCAACCCAACGCAACTCGTGAGTCGGTCCAGCAGTGAGTCGATGCTACCGTGATCTGCTTGTCCAGGGCTTGGCGTACTGTGACCAACAGACGGGCGAGCGTCAACGCTGCGAGTAACTCGAGCCGTGGGATGGTCTGTTTCGCTGTCGGTGCTACTCTGGTCTTCGCCATGGCGAACTGAATGGACACGGTCGCAGCCTCGATCCTCAGGTACACGACGGAGGCAAACGCGGCTTGTGAAGCGTCACAGAACCCGTGTAGCGACACTTTGGCGTCTGCTGTAGCGCCGCTGAAATAGCATCGTGGCATGCGCACTGGTGCTGCTCGCTGAAGTGCACTCATCAGGGATGCCCACTCGCGCTCCTGTTCGGTTGATAGCGGTGAATCCCAGTCCAGACCGGCGACATGTAGCTGCTGCAAGAATATCTTGAGCTTGACCGTGACTGGCGATACTATGCCGAGTGGATCGAACAACCGTGCCGCTTGCGATGAGACAATACGCTTCGTAGGCCGTTCCTTTGCTGAGTCGAAGACTGACGCGATGTCCACCGTTATGCTGTCAGTCTGGCGGTCCCACGTGACACCCAGAACCTTGTCACAATCATGGGGCTGTACATTCAGTGATGCCTTGGCGTACGTGGAGTCGTCCTCGCACGCTGTCCCGGAGCTAGGGTGAACTGCAGCCGTATCTCCTTCTGTGCGGTTGATGTGCTCTTGCACAGCTGCGGAGCTTGACGCAAATTTGCGTATATTGAACCCACCATCAGCCATGCGGACCTTGAGCTTCGTGTACAGCTCCACTGCTTCCTCGTCATCCGCTGCGCCGGCTGCCAGATCATCGACGTACATGCTGCGGCTGATTTCATCAACGAATTCCGGATCCTCTTGCCGGTACTGCTCGAGATGATGTTTCAGTGTGGCGTTGAGGAGGAATGGACTCGATGTGAGCCCGAACATCACGCGAGCGAACCGGTACACCTGCACTTGCCGCTCGCTCGAGAACGGCCGATCCCACCACAGGAACCGCAGCGCATTCCGGTCGTGCTCGCATACGTTGAGCATGAGAAACGCTTTCTCAATGTCCCCAGTCAGGGCAACTGGATAGCACCGAAAGCGGAGGAGGATGTCTGGGATGTGCTCCAGCAAGTTCGGCCCGGAGTGGAGGCAGCTGTTGATGGATGGATTCTTCCCTGCGTGTGCTGAGGCATCGTACACCACCCGCACCTTGGTGGTAGCCTTGTCCTTGCGGACCACTGCTTGGTGGGGAATGTAATGAACTTCACCCACCTCGCCGACTTCGTTTGCTGGTACCTCTTCAATGACGCCAGTTGCCAGCTGCTCTGCCATGACACGGGCATACTCACTGAACACGTCTGGCACCTTCTCGATCTTGTTGGTGAGAGACAATAGCCGCTTGTGGCTCAGTCCAAAATTGTCCGGCAGCACAGCGTGGACTTCTTTCCACGGGAGGCTCACAGTGTAGCGGCCGTCAGCAAACTTGATCGTCTCGTCGAACGCTGCTTGCACTGGGTTCCCATCCAAGGGCTGGATACCGAGAGACTCCAAGTCCCAGAACCGCTTTAGCTGCTGCTCTAGCTGCTCAGCCGTGACCGCGAACACGTGCGTTGCTGCTGACTCTGGTGCTGATGGCTTGGGACAACCGGACAAAACCCAACCAAGCTTTGTCGCTATGGCAACCAGGGTATCACTGCCACGGACGACGTTGCCCTCTGTGAATTCCCAGTAGTGGTCTGCACCAATCAGAATGTCCACATTGGCCGCGCCAGTGCAATCATCAGCCAGTTGCAATGTCGAGAACGGTGCGAGCGACTCCGCTACCTCGGTCGGAAATTGCTGGCTGATCGGCGCGCTGATCAAGGGAACGGCTACTGCTGCCACTGACACTGGGCTCCCCTCCAGTGTAGCGATGCTTAGTCGCACGACGTCGACTTCCTTTGGCGACCCGTGCTGTGTGCCAAAACCACGTATGGCCAGCTGCTCCGTGTGGTCCGTCGGCAGGTCCAACTGTTGACGTAGGCTGTTTGTTACATATGACCGCTGGCTGCCCAAATCCAACAAGATGCGGGCTTTGAGCTGACGGTTCGGTTCTTCCTGTGAGGCCACCGCTGCCTTGGCCGTCTGGAGTAGCGGTGCCGATGCCTGCGACATGGCGGAGCACGTTCCGGAGAATGTCTGCTGCCCGTCTGCGCAAATGGTGGTGTGATGCCGTCTATCACACTTGCCACACCGTGTCTTGGACATACACTTGGCTGCTATGTGGCCTTTCCTCGTACACACAAAGCAGCGGCGCTGCTGGATCAACAAATCTTTCCGCTTGGCCACACTGGTGACAACGGAACATGACGCGGTAGCGTGGTCTCGCCCACAGTAGATGCACGCCATATTGTGCACCGTGGTGTTGAGTGATGCCGCTGTTGCCATGGCGCCCCGGCTTGGCTCTCTGGTGCCACTTTGGACGCTGGACACATAGGAACAGCGTTCCCTGGTTCTTATTTCTTCCCGCAACTGCCGCAGCACTTCTTGCAACGAGAAGGACGCATCGCCTACACCTTTGCACACATCCAGGCGCACCGCCTTTGGCAGTTTCTGGAGAAGAATTGGGGCGAACATGTCTCCATAATGCTCGGTCTTCCGACCCATGTTCTCCAGCGACCGCACGTGGTTCACTACACTGTCCAGCAATTTGCGGAGGCCCGACAGATCATGCTCATTGCTGATACCTGGCAAGTTCAGCAGGGCATCCATGTGCGCACTGATTATACGCTGCGGATCTCCGTACCGCTGCTCTAGACACTTGACTGCCGCTGCGTAGTTCGCCTCTGTGAGGCTCAAACCACTGATCACTGCTGCTGCTGCTCCGTAAACACTGCTACGTAGGTATGTGAACTTATCCGTGTCTGTCAAGCCGCTATTGGAGTGGATCAGCGACTTGAACACATCAAAGAAATGCTGCCACTCCATTGCGTTGCCACCAAACTTGCCGAGCTCTAGTTTCGGCAGCTTCACTCTGGCAGAGCTGCCACTGGCCGACACTGACAACAGCGTACTCAACTGTGAGTTGGACGCTGACGACGCCACAACACTCTCTTCCGTAAGGGCAGCAAACTTGTCAGTACTAGTATTATCACTCGCGGCATCCTCAGTGATCGGGTCGACTGCTTTTCCCGAGTCTGCAGTACTCTCTGAACTCTCTCCCAGTGTGCTCAGTGTACTGGCGCGTCGGTCATCACGGGTACGTGCTTTTTCCTCTGCTGGGAAATCCAATATACGGTCCAGTGTGCTGCAGAACGTCTGCAGCTTCAGTGTCCAGTCATCCGCCTCCATGACTTCCTCCTCAACGTCTCCATCACTGACGTCACACACTAAATCCAAGACCTCTGCGTCCAGAGCGGCCAGCAGCTCCCTCTTGCACGCCAGCAAATTGCGTGCATGACGCACAGACGCACGGACATCGTCGGCCAACACATTCAGATATCGAGCTTCGTCCACAACGTGCTGGAACTCGCCCATGCATCTCGTGCACGATCCCCGATGGCCCCCACGCACCCTGCGCTTCTTGCGCAAAACAAGCTGATCCTGCGTCTTTGCCGACGCGTCTACTGCTGGTTGTCTTGTCCCAGAGCTAGTGGTCTCACTCGTCTCTCTGGACTCCTCCTTCTCCTCCATGACTGACCAAATTTCTCAATTTTAAAACACTAATCGACTCTCGATCTCAAGCTCCACGATCCGGCTCGAAGGACCATGTGAAATTATCGACCACAACTAAAAACTACGCGGTCTTCAGACCCCTGTTGTGGCGCGATTTCCTGGCCTTTTCGTGGAGACAACTAGAAGACTGTATTTACTTATTGGTTTCAACCACACTCTCAAATCAACCAGAAAACAAACAACAACAACGATCGCCAAATCGCTGTCATCAGCAAAACGTGCTCGCGTGCGTGCATTGGCTTACGTGTAGTCTACGTGTACATCAGTGTGCGTGCATGCATATCGAAGTGTACGAGTAGAAAAGAAGAATGATCATGCGCGCATGATGCATCGATGAGTCATACCACCACGTAACCATGGATATAAATAATGGCGACGCGATGGCGACAGCAAAGTTCCGCGTACAAAAGCGCAGGTGCAACAAGGAAAAATCAGAGTGCAGAACAAACAGAAATTCAAATCGAAAGGAGATAAATATTGTGGAGATGAAGCAAATCAGTTTGGTCTGTCAGAGGGTGCTTGCGCCCAGAGACAGGGTGACAGCAAACCCTGTCAGAGAGAGTCAGTGTACAGAATAGGAATACATAGAAAGCAGCACGCAGTGGAGTTGCTGTGGAGAGCGAGAATGCAAGCAACAACGTAAGTATTATCTATGCAACTGATTATATCGGCGTATCCGACAAACACGCACAACAAACACTGTATTGTAACAACACACTCGTAAATGATGTTATCACAACAACACTCATTCTATTTCAGCGCAGTGTCCTGTCCAATCACACTCAAAATCACACTCGTAAATCTCGCACACTCCCTCCTTGACAACATGACAACTGACACTCATAAATCTCGCACAATATGTTTACATGTAGGTCACACAACCAAAATACACTTGTGTGGAAAGTATAGTAATGATAGGGCAATTCCTTGATGGGAGGTCAATAGTACGGATTCATTGTCAAACATGGCATTTGCTACTGTTGCATGTATTTAGCAGGGATTACATCAGGAACAGTCAATGAGCAACTGCGTACGGCACTGCTGCCGCTTTGAAAGTCTCCAAATTAATTATGCCATGCGTGATATTTGGCGCTTAAATTGACATTACTCTAGTCTATTCACCAATGAAGGCCAATACCACACAGACGTGATGTATGGTGTGACAGTGAGCACATTTTGAGATTCTGCAAATGGTTGCCTATCCAAGGGATTCTTCTGGGGAAACGAAATGAAGGTGGCTGTTATGAGAGAGGGAGAAAGGGACATGACAAGGTGAACAAATTAAATAATACAGGAACAGCAGAAGCTACTTGCAAAAACTTGGTATACCTTGCACAGAATACTTGTGGTGCAGATAGTGTCTATGCACAGCAACAATAAATCACCTAGCAGACGTCAGACAGCGGATTTCTTCTTGCAGCTTATTCCAGGCAAGCGTGACTGACACGAAATTGAGGGGATTGAGTGAAGTATGTATCAGACTTAGGGAGAATCATAGAAGATGGATGGCGGCTACTAAGGGACACGGAAAAAGAGAAATGTTGCAACAATGATGGGTATCGGGAAAAAACATGGTGGAAGTAAGTGAGTCCTAACGTTTGCCGTCGTAATGCAAGTGATTTTTATGTTTTCTCTATTATAGTTGACAAAGCCAAACAGGAGTTTTGCCCAATTATATCATAGCGAAGGGTGTACGTGGGGGGGGGGGGACAATACATAACTATTACCTGTCGTAATCAAATGTGTCAGTACTCAGTGGGGAGGGATAAAAGAGCAGAAGAACGGCAGAAAGCTAAAGGTAGGCAAGGTGTATCACTGTTGTGTAAGTGTGTACTCTAATTGGGGAAGGACATATGATAAAGGCACGCAAGAGGTACACAAAAGGAAGTATATAGGGCTGTTTTTTGTTGTAACTCAGAGTTTCATGGCAAAAACCAATCATCAGACAACATAAGGAGATTAGAAAAACGCAGGTATATGAAGGCAAGCAGAGGAGACACCTCCCAGAGGCAGTACGCTCTGACGTGCCAGAATCAACATCTCAGGTCCTGGGTGAAACATGAACACGCACACTCATCCACACACACACACACACACACACACACACACACACACACACACACACACACACACACACACACACACACACACACACACACACACACTAATCCACACTGAGCCTCTCGTTCTCACACACTCCACACTCCCGCATTATCACACCTAAACACATGCGCACGCACACACACACACACACACGCACCAAACACACACACGCACCAAAACACGCACATGCACCACACACACACATACACACAGCCTCTCGTTCTCACACACTCCACACTCCCGCATTATCGCACCTAAACACACACACACGCACACACACACACCAAACACACACGCACCACACACGCATGCACCACATACACATACCTACACACAGCCTCTCGTTCTCTCACTCTCCACACTCCCGCATTATCGCACCTAAACACCCACACACGCGCGCGCGTGCGCGCCAAACACACACGCACCACACACACATACACACACACACATACACACATACACACACACGCCAAACCCATAGCACATCATACACGTTATGTCACTTCATAACCCAGCAAAAACTTGCGCTGGTGGCGGCACTTTGATACTAACTCGCTCCTTTTGTTAAGTGAGATGGCATTTGGAGTGGTGAGGATGTGAAACTTCTCCGTGAGGCACAGGCTGCATCGTTTGCTGATGTTGCTGTAGGATGGGGCGCGATCTTTTATTTTCCAGCTGATGTCAAAGTTGCGCTGGGCGTTCTGAAGGTCCCAAATATGCTTTGAGAGCTCCGTCGATGTACAGTATTTCTCATGCCGGAATGTTGTGGAGTGGTTGTTGTAGCGCGATTTAAAGGTGTTGGCCGTCAGTCCGGTGTATGTCTTGGTCTGGGGAGATGACGCATGTGCCTGGTATATGACGTCAGTCGACTGGCATTCCCCCTTGAGCGGGCAGGATGGCTTGACCCGGCAGTTACAAGGCTCAACGGGCGGCCTTGGCTGGAGCTTCGCAGCGTTGTGTAGCACTCCAGTATATGTTGATGTCAGCTCCTGCCACCCGCCACAAGTATTGAAGCAGATCCCGATTGGCGTTAACAAGTGTCTTCAGCGGATATCTTGTAATGAAGACGTCTTTAATGATGCCAAGCCCGTATATGAGGACGCCCTGGCAGCAAGCGGACATCCAAGAACCATGGCATACAGTGACGAACCGGAACAAAGGAAAATAAGGAAGCGGCGTAGCAGAGATGTGATTTGGTTTAACCCGCCCTATAGCACAACGGTCAGAACCAACGTTGGTGCAAGGTTCCTGGGCCTCATCAAAAAGCATTTTCCAAAGGGTTCGGCACTGAATAAGATCTTCAACAAAAACAAGATAAAAATCAGCTACAGCTGCATGAGAAAAGTAGCCTCAATCATCAAAGGTCACAACGCTGCGAAGCTCCAGCCAAGGCCGCCCGTTGAGCCTTGTAACTGCCGGGTCAAGCCATCCTGCCCGCTCAAGGGGGAATGCCAGTCGACTGACGTCATATACCAGGCACATGTGTCATCTCCCAAGACCAAGACACACACCGGACTGACGGCCAACACCTTTAAATCGCGCTACAACAACCACTCCACAACATTCCGGCATGAGAAATACTGTACATCGACGGAGCTCTCAAAGCATATTTGGGACCTTCAGAACGCCCAGCGCAACTTTGACATCAGCTGGAAAATATAAGATCGCGCCCCATCCTACAGCAACATCAGCAAACGATGCAGCCTGTGCCTCACGGAGAAGTTTCACATCCTCACCACTCCAAATGCCATCTCACTTAACAAAAGGAGCGAGTTAGTATCAAAGTGCCGCCACCAGCGCAAGTTTTTGCTGGGTTATGAAGTGACATAACGTGTATGACGTGCTATGGGTTTGGCGTGTGTGTGTATGTGTGTATGTGTGTGTGGTGGGTGTGTGTTTAGCGTGCGCGCGCGCGTGTGTGTGTGTGTGTTTAGGTGCGATAATGCGGGAGTGTGGAGAGTGTGAGAACGAGAGGCTGTGTGTAGGTATGTGTATGTGGTGCATGCGTGTGTGGTGCGTGTGTGTTTGGTGTGTGTGTGTGTGCGTGTGTGTGTGTGTTTCGGTGCGATAATGCGGGAGTGTGGAGTGTATGAGAACGAGAGGCTGTGTGTATGTGTGTGTGTGTGTGGTGCATATGTGTGTTTTGGTGCGTGTGTGTGTTTGGTGCGTGTGTGTGTGTGCGTGCGTGCGCATGTGTTTAGGTGTGATAATGCGGGAGTGTGGAGTGTGTGAGAATGAGAGGCTGTGTGTGGATTAGTGTGTGTGTGTGTGTGTGTGTGTGTGTGTGTGTGTGTGTGTGTGTGTGGATGAGTTCGCGTGTTCATGTTTCACCCAGCACCTGAGATGTTGATTCTGGCACGTCAGAGCGTACTGCTCCTGGGAGGTGTTGAATAATTATCATATTGTCTGCACTGAATTATTCTATCTCCTCTGCTTGCCTTCATATACCTGCGTTTTTCTAATCTCCTTATGTTGTCTGATGATTGGTTTTTGCCATGAAACTCTGAGTTACAACAAAAAACAGCCCTATATACTTCCTTTTGTGTACCTCTTGCGTACTACGCTCTGCCCATTCCGGGCATTTGAGCACTATTGCAGGTTAAGGCGCACACCCTCTGTGTTCACGCTCCCACCCCTAGTGGTCGAGCACTATCGCTTTCATCCTGCAAACAATGGAAACTATAATGCCAGTATCGCTCGGATATTCCCTGAAGAATATACCAGTACCTACCAACAAGGAGTATGCAATGAAGCTACTAAGCAGAGTCGAGGACGTTATTAAACGCATGCGGTGGAAGGCTCTCTTCACCCTGAAAGGAGCCAACGACGAGGCCAGCAAGAAGACGTACGGCTTCAAGAGCACGAACTGCCCACCCCAGATAGAAGAGTTAAGAGCATTTGAGGACGACATGTACCACATGGTAGAAACCATTTCTTTCCGACGTGCCTCGAACCAGCTCCAGGACAAAATGAGGAAAGACATCAAGCTGATCAAGGACAGCGCCGAGATAGTTGTACCAGCAGACAAGACTCGAAACTTGTACCATGTGCCAGTCCCCCAGTATGAAAAGCTGATGCGCGAAAACATAACGAAAAAATACAAGCTCGCTCCCGACAATACATACGCGGACATCAACGCTGAAGCAAAAGCGATTGCCGTCGACCTCCAACTGGAAGACCGAATGGAGTGTCTCGCCAAGGCGCAAGCGTTTGTAACTTTAAAGGACCATAAAGATGGCTTTGCAGAGAGCCTGCCATGCAGGCTGATAAACCCAGCGAAGTCAGAGGTGGGCGTGGTCAGCAAGGACATAATCGACGGTATCATCGGCCCATGCGCAACGATGTCTGGAAGAATTTATGGAAAAACACCTCAGAAGTGATCAATTGGTTCAAGCTCTCGACTACGCGAAGACGTTTCCCACAATATCCGAAAAAGAAACAGACATCATATTGCACTGCCGTAAATCGCTGTTGTTCCACAAAGGACAAGCGTGGGTAAAGAAGGAGAAGGATGGATCTTTCGACATAACTATGGGCTCATACGATGGAGCTGAGGCCTGTGAGCTTGTAGGAGCCTTCATGCTCAGCAAGCTCCGCCCATTTCTAGGCGAGGAATGTGTCGGGTTGTACCGAGCCGATGGTCTGGCCATAGTTAAGGATGCCACCGGCCATGGAGCTGACCGTTTGCGTAAGGAGATAATCCAGGTGTTCCAAACACACGGCCTGAAGATTACAATAGACGCTAACAGAAAGGTCGTCGATTACCTCGACATATGAGCCCCGGCCAGCGAAAACCAGCACTTGTGTACTTGATATCAATCATCAAAATGTGACGTCAAAGTTTGGGACGCGCAGTGAGCTGGCTTTTGAAGATTCTTTTTCGATCGAGTGGGTGTCTTTGTTGTCAAAGGAGTGTCAAGTGTCTTCAAATGTCTCTGGTCAATTGATTTTCGCGCTAGGTGAGAGCTCGTCACAGGGAGGTTGAGTTTAGACACAGCGATGGCGACAGGTGTCGCGACAAGGACTCAGGTCCAGAGTTGTCAGCGTGAGACTCCCTGTACGAAGCGGCGCTGAAAGTTAGTTCGCGATCGGAATTATTTCTTTGGTGGCGATCTCGCTGAGTTTGTCCAGCAGTGGCGAGTCTCATATGCATAGCAACGAAGAGCCCTCATAAAATCGACACTGGATACTGGTGGCGACGATAGTCAGCGCTGGAGTGATAGCGACTGCGAGGAGAAGCTGAATGTCGACCCGCTGAGAGATCCGTATTTCTACAGCGACAACAATGATGTTGCAGACACTGATGGAGGGCTTCTCACGGCGCAAAACAGAGCGTAGTATTATCAGTACTCGACCTTGCCAGACGACGCCAAGCTGGCTGCTGCCTGTGCTGAGAAAAGGGATCCCTAAAAAGTCAAACCGGCTGAACGCTTTGGGGCAACATCTTCACGTGCTACAAAACGCGAGTATACGCTCGTATCATTGAAATACAATTATGCTGAAATCATGCTCTGAGTGAAAGTGTGCAAGGGAGTGGATGTCAGTGGTATTGGTCAGTACATCTATCAGTATGGCAAGCTTTGGGGCAACACTCAAACTGCCACCACAGAGGTCCCTGAATACAATTTGGAAGGCCAGCCACCAATCATCGTTTTGCACTCTGGTGTTGTAAAGAAGGTAGTGGTGTATACAGAATATCGTCACACTTCTGAACTACTCATGCCTGCAGCACCAAGAGGGCAAGCCTGACTTGCATTCTATTTACTTACATGTACCTGTCTCCACATCACACTTAGAAACTGTAGGATCAACTTACTTGCATGGAGTCACTAGGCATGGATGCTGCGCGAACTGTACCGAATCTTGACCTCTGTGACTCTATTTCCCATGCTTTCGCTTATCAAATTGCCACAAAACTTGATAACTTGAATGATTAATAGTGTAGAATCAATTTCGAGCGAAAAAATAATTTTTGAAAAAATTACACATGTTCAGGTTTCTGCTGGCTGGGGCTCATATCAATGAACCTCAACACCGGTACCTTTCAGCCGTACAGAAAACCAAATAGCACTCCAGTATATGTTGATGTCAGCTCCTGCCACCCGCCACAAGTATTGAAGCAGATCCGGATTGGCGTTAACAAGCGTCTTCTGCGGATATCTTGTAATGAAGACGTCTTTAATGATGCCAAGCCTGTATATGAGGACGCCCTGGCAGCAAGCGGACATCCAAGAACCATGGCGTACAGTGACGAACCGGAACAAAGGAAAAGAAGGAAGCGGCGTAGCAGAGATGTGATTTGATTTAACCCGCCTTATAGCACAACGGTCAGAACGGTCAGAACCAACGTTGGTGCAAGGTTCCTGGGCCTCATCAAAAAGCATTTTCCAAAGGGTTCGGCAATGAATAAGATCTTCAACAAAAACAAGATATAAATCAGCTACAGCTGCATGAGAAACGTAGCCTCCATCATCAAAGGTCACAACGCTGCGAAGCTCCAGCCAAGGCCGCCCGTTGAGCCTTGTAACTGCCGGGTCAAGCCCTCCTGCCCGCTCAAGGGGGAATGCCAGTCGACTGACGTCATATACCAGGCACATGTGTCATCTCCCCAGACCAAGACATACACCGGACTGACAGCCAACACCTTTAAATCGCGCTACAACAACCACTCCACAACATTCCGGCATGAGAAATACTCTACATCGACGGAGCTCTCAAAGCATATTTGGGACCTTCAGAACGCCCAGCGCAACTTTGACATCAGCTGGAAAATAAAAGATCGCGCCCCATCCTACAGCAACATCAGCAAACGATGCAGCCTGTGCCTCACGGAGAAGTTTCACATCCTCACCACTCCAAATGCCATCTCACTTAACAAAAGGAGCGAGTTAGTATCAAAGTGCCGCCACCAGCGCAAGTGTTTGCTGGATTATGAGGTGACATAACGTGTATGACGTGCTATGGGTTTGGCGTGTGTGTGTATGTGTGTATGTGTGTGTGTATGTGTGTGTGGTGCGTGTGTGTTTGGCGCGCGCGCGTGTGTGTGGGTGTTTAGGTGCGATAATGCGGGAGTGTGGAGAGTGTGAGAACGAGAGGCTGTGGGTAGGTATGTGTATGTGGTGCATGCGTGTGTGGTGCGTGTGTGTTTGGTGTGTGTGTGTGCGTGTGTGTGTTTAGGTGCAATAATGCGGGAGTGTGGAGTGTGTGAGAACGAGAGGCTGTGTGTATGTGTGTGTGTGTGGTGCATGTGTGTGTTTTGGTGCGTGTGCGTGTTTGGTGCGTGTGTGTGTGCGTGCGCATGTGTTTAGGTGTGATAATGCGGGAGTGTGGAGTGTGTGAGAACGAGAAGCTGTGTGTGGATAAGTGTGTGTGTGTGTGTGTGTGTGTGGATGAGTGTGCGTGTTCATGTTTCACCCAGCACCTGAGATGTTGATTCTGGCACGTCAGAGCGTACTGCCTCTGGGAGGTGTTGAATAATTATCATATTGTCTGCACTGAATTATTCTATCTCCTCTGCTTGCCTTCCTATACCTGCGTTTTTCTAATCTCCTTATGTTGTCTGATGATTGGTTTTTGCCATGAAACTCTGAGTTACAACAAAAAACAGCCCTATATACTTCCTTTTGTGTACCTCTTGCGTACTACGCTCTGCCCATTCCGGGCATTTGAGCACTATTGCAGGTTAAGGCGCACACCCTCTGTATGATAAAGGCACTAGTAATGGTATCACAGTATGGGTGGCCAGACACTACTAGTAGTACCACGGTATAGTCGGCAAGGAATTAGGCAGGAATGCATTATATCCGTACATCGCATTGATATGGCAGGCAATTCATCTTAAACTTAAAGGGCGACGAAATGGTCCGCACATCTTCAGGTAGAAGGTTCCACAAAACAGCACTTGTGATCGTGGGCTGTGATTTTCCGGCGCGAGTGAGCCTTTGCTGCCTGAGAAGTCCTCCAGTTTGTTGGCGATGTGTTCTTCTGTCGGCTGGACGAGAGATGAGGGTAGTTAGGGAGGGCCTGATCCGTGCTCGGAGTCCTCCACAAGAACAAGATCAGCTTATGCTTGCCGAGTTCCGCGAAGCGGAATAGAATAGAATAGTTCTTGGTCAGCAGAGGTTGGATGGCTTTGTGGGGTGGGTTCTCGTCAATGGCCCGTATAGCTCGGCGCTGCAGTGTTCACAGGCAATCTAACTGACGGCCAAGTAGCCCAGCAAAGAATGCGTTTGACCCATAGAGCAAGTCAGGCATGACCACCACCTGAATGAACATACGTCACGATTTACCGGACAGTGCTCGTCGGGACCGCCACAAAGCGCCAATCTTGCGGGCAGCCTTGGTGATGATCATCTCAACGTGGGACCCCACGACAGCTTGGCATCTATAATCACACATAGATACGAATCGGAGGTGGCTGAGGGAAGAACTGTACCATCGCAGAAAACCACTACTTGGCCATCCAACTGCCGATGGGGCAGTACTGCGACTACCTTGCTCTTTGTTGGGTTCAGAATCAATCCCCTCCGGTCAAGCCAACTGGAGAGCCTGCTTACAGCTGCTGAGAGGCTAGAGGAGACGCCTGCAGCCGTAGAATTGCTGTCGTGTAGTGCAATATCATCAGCAAGCTGGATGCTGGGGGTAGGACTACACACAGAAAGGACAGCACGGGTGTAAAGGCTAAAAGGCACGGGTCCCAGCACTAAAACTTGGGTACTCCGCAGGAGCAAGGCATGGCCGGACCTACAGAGGGGCTGTTTGTGATTTGCTTTGCCTGATCGGTAAAGTAGCTTGAAATCCAATGGAGCGCGGATCTGCTCACACCGATGTCGAACATATCTTGCAGAAACAAAGGGTGCAGTACCTTGTCAATGGCTTAAGACATGCCAAGGGGGAAGAACTCTGTCACCTTCCCTCCATCCTTTCCAGCATACAAGCTATGTACGAGCAAGCAGATGGCATCCTCCGTGGAGTGGTCCGTTCGGAAGGCAAACTGTGTGTCGGGCAGGCATTTGTTGGTGGTTAGGTGGTGGACAAATTGTCACTGGACGACTTTTCAAGCAACTTGGAAATGATCGGCAACAGGGACACGGGCTGATAGTAGTTAGGAAGTGAGGGATCTCTAGATGTATGGAGAGGTACTACAGTAGCGAGTTTGAATGCTGTTGGAACGAATCCAGTACGCAGCAAGGAACAGAATATGATCCAAAGTGAGTAGGCCAATACATCTTTGCATTGCTTCAAGATGAGACCCGGAATCCCGTCGCTGCCGGTCGCTTTAGATGTATCAATACCCGGCAACAACTGATACACGTCGGTTGGTGACACAGGATCGAACCCAATCAGGGCGCTAGCAGCTGGAGGGCCGTGTGGGAGTGAAAGAATGTGTGGCCGTAGGGGATTTGGGACCACCCGTTGAAAAGCAGCACTTACGTCATCAAGCTTACAGCTCGGTTGAGGCTTGTGTTGTTGCCGGCCAGTGAAAGTGTTCAATAGCTTCCATGCCTCCTAGCATTGTGGGGGTTGCTTGGCAGTGTATGACAAAAATGTCATTTCGTTTGCGGCGATATGCATTACCGGCCTGAGAACGAGCGATTATAAACTGATAATGTAGAACCTTGTTATTTCGGTCTTTAATCCAGCATCCCTGAAGCTTTTTCTTCCGTTTAACTAGCTGATAGAGGTCTTCATGGGACCAGGGTGGGAAACTGTTCTTCCTCTTCATCCTGGATTCGACCAGCGGTGCATGGGGATCAAGAGCTCCTACAACAATGGAGTACCATCTGCACCACATAGCGTCGGCATCGCTAAAGTCTTTAAACTCATGAAGACCCGATCTATCGAGGTCATTACGAAGGAGATTTACGTCAATACGTTGAAGTTGCCTGCGAAGTCTCTGTACTTGGAGGGGGGGGGGGGGGGTGATGCTGCACCTCTATCAGCAGGCATGCGTCGACAGCGAAGTGACCAATAAACGTTTGTGGGTCAATGAATGCAGTGGTCACCACAGCAGGACTGGTAAGTATCAAGTCCAACACTGTGCCTGCAGGGCATCTAGGGGACACTCTGGTTGATTCTGTAACAAGGTTTTGGAGACCATAATGATCTACACGTATCTAGGAGATGATTACGCTGGGGCACCCGTATTAGCTTGGTCCATGTTTACATTTATATTACTGACAACGGTTGCAGTCCGCAGAGGCGCCTTGTGCAGTATATTTTCAAGCTTTGGCCAGTTTGACACTGGTACGTCTGGTAGTCAGTAGATACAAGCTAGAAGAAGGGTCTCTCGGCATGCTCTGACTTCGATCCAAGTAGCCTCCACACCTTCTGTAATCAGATCCTTGTGCGGGGTGACAGGAAGGTGCTGTCGATAATACATACACATCCTACCACCACAGCGCCCTACGCAGCGATTCCTTGCTATGCTGTAGCCTGGTATATAGAGCTTGGCATCTGCGACTTTGTAGTTGAGCCAAGTCTCGGCCATGCCCAGGATGTAATAACTGCGTTTCAGGAGAAGGGTAGTGATTTGGTTTATATTATGCCGAAGACTGAAAGATTTAATGAAGCCTATCTTTACAGGTTTGCCTACTTGTACGTCGGAAGGTGTGAATACAGCGACTAATGGGTTGAGCATGTTCTTGGTAGGAAGTGGGGTAAGCTGAGTGTTTGTGGTGGGGTGATCAGAGGGGAGGACTAAATATAATACTGCTAAGTAGATGATGTCTAACTATGACTGAGACGAACAAGCACATGGTGATCTTGCAGTCTAGCGATCTACTGCGTGTTACAATCCTTACCGCCAGTTGTCGCAGCTCAAGCGCTGCAGGCTCATTGGCCCACTGGACCTGTAGGGCGGGTTACTTGAGCATTGCAGGTGTTGTGCGAAATGTGTGTTTGCTGACTTCCATAACAAACTCTCCGGGTGGTGTGACAGGAGGCTGGTGACTGGTCTTTCCACGGCCTGTTGGGTGTTGGGGAGCTGTGGGTGTTGCACTTGGTGCAGGTACCTACATGAACACTTCAGATACCCCAGGATAGGGCTCGATCACCGCTCCATCTGCTGGTGCCTCTGCCTGTGTGTCCACTGCTGAGGTTTCGACTGCTTATGACGTACATAGGCACACAACTATAAGGCGGAGGCTCGTGCGGTCAAACGCTTTGGAGAAATCCAACAAGACAGCAGCACAGAGGGATCGACTATCAAGGGCACGGGTTACAGCGGACATGGCATACAGAAGTTGGTCTACTGTGCTTGGGTGTGGGCGAAAACCATATTGCTTCGGTGATAGCCAATCATTGAGAGGTGATACAGCGGTTAAAGACGGCAGTCAGCGATGGCGCTAACAGCTCGGCGGTCTCTTGCAAGATACTGTTGGAAATGCGTCCAGAGGTGGACTTGTAGATGCTGAGCTTATATAATGTGTGGGTGACTTCTACAACGGTGAGTGTTCGAATGTGGAAACGCTCCGTCAAGTTTGGCAATACCAAAGTCGAAGTAATTTGGATCTGTATGTCATTCAGCTTGAGCGTACTTGGAAAATAGCTGACAGAAAATATTGGCTTTATCCGAGTCAGTGCTTGTAGTGGTGTCGTCTACGTGGAGGTCAGAAATCATGGTTCGTGGTCTATTGATCTTGCACAGTCTCTTTTAAAACTTTGTGCCACCAGCTAAGCAACCCTCTGCTATATTGCAGCCGCTCTGTCATGTGGTCAAAGAAGTGGCACTTAGCCTTGCGGATAGCAGCAACATAGGAGGTCCAGGCGAAGTAGTATATTGTCCAGGCATCAGTGCTTAGCCACTGTGAACAACCGGTCTGTCGGAGGTGATGGTGTAGGGATGTGAACCATCGTTTGTTACCTACGAAAGTTCTCCGTTGCGTCTGTGGGATGTATAACGAAATGGCTGTGGTAACAAGTGTATGCCAGGAGGACCAGGCTTCATCAATGCTTTGTGTGGTCCGCACAGAGTTGAGCAGAGGGAGGTCCAGAATGTGGTCCGCACTCTGTGGCTGCGTAGTTGTTCAGACATAAGTCTTGTTGCACGGGGATGTTTCGTATCCATTCGAATACAGAAGTCTATAATGGCGGGGCAGTGGTCAGGGACGGGAGGGAGTGTCGTGAGGTTGCCGGCGAGGAAAGTTTGTTGCAGGGGACAAGGTCCAAAACTAACGAGCTCTGGCCGGAGACCGAAAATCACTTTGGGTGGTCGACCACTAGTTGTGTGTAACCTATATCGTCCAGGAGGTCAGTTAAACACCGCCCAGCCGGGGTAGTTGTCACTTGTGCACCAATCACTATGGCGAGCGTTGAAGTCTCCAAGTACCACAACTGGAGCAGCAGTGTCTGCGATTGACGAAATGGACTCCCGCAGGGTTTCCTTTTACTACCTCCGACAATCGAAACTTGGCGCGTTTTTTGATTTTTTTGTTTTGGTACCAAAACTACTTCACAAGGCTGTGAGGTACGACCTACTTGTAGCTCCATGCAACCGAGTGCAGGAAGCCAAGCAACGACCTAGTGAGTGGCACATGGCTCAAACTTAGTCAGAGGCATGCGTGTCTCTCGTGTACCAGCAAAACTGTGCGCGCGTCCATTCTGCGAAGGAGAATCATCGTGCTGTCGCGTTTCAATGCAAAACCAAGGAGTTCTCTCTCTCTCCTCTTGGTCACTCCGCCAGCACCGAGTCCATGCGTCCATGCCAAACAATCCTAGTGCCTTTCAACAGCCACCAGAGCGATGCGTCTCTGGTGGCTAATGAAAATCGCCAAGAATTGCTGCAGGCAATTTGGACAGTTGGCGAGAATACCCTGCAAAACAGTGGACTCCAGGCGCTTGCGGAGGTGTTGCACAGTTCTTACCACTTCAATCTGGATAGTGGCGGCGGAAACGACTACCCTCGACACCGTGGCTCGAGCACTGCACACAGGAGCGACATCGAGATTTTCAGAGCGATTACAACAGAGGTACTTGCTGCAACTGAATCCGCTCTAGTCGCACTTTTGTCTCAAAACAGGGACAATTCCTCTCCAGAAGAAACTGCGATCTCTATATCAGGGGAGAGTTGTTCAGCGTAACAGATGTCCCTACTGTCCTTGTTGAGCAATACAAAGTTGAATTTTGGTGAGTCAATCATTAGTTTTGATTGTAAAGTGTGAGTTATTTCGAGTAATTTGAAGTAAGAAAACGCGCCAAGTTTCGCTTGTCGGAGGTAGTAGTTGAATACATAACATCAAGGGTGGGATCGAGTGGTTCAAGATCTGGGCGTCTAATATAGGAAACACCAGGATGGATGAGGAAGGCAACTCCACCACCTCTTTGGCAACTTGGGTTACAGGTGTGCCGGCAGTGGCAGCGGACAGGCCACGAATCGCTCTCAGGAAGTCGTTGATAGTAACGCCAATCTCAGGTTGCTGTGACCATTGATCCTTATGCTGCAGTGCTTCCAGGGGGGGAGGGGGGGGGGGGGGGTGTTACTGTCAATATTGCACGATTCTTGGAGTTGGAGAAACTGTTATGGAGTTGGAGAAACTGTTATGCAGTTTCAAACTCAGACTTGCATAATGAATTGCTAATGCCATGTGGACTCTCATTACACAAGCATTACCGCTTTGTGTTTTAGTATGAGCAGATTGGCCATGGACGCGTTTACGCGTTCTGTCTACGCTGTAGAATGTACACTGTACAGTATCTACTTATCGCGGGCTATAGACGAGTGTACAAACTATCGTAACTCCGTCAAAATGCACTGGATATCTAAAGTTGAGACACTGCTGGAAGGTTTCTGAACTCAGCTTTCCAAGGGTAAAAAGTTCTTCGCGATACAATGTATGACCGAGCGACGACAAATTGAACAGCCAGAATGCGAAAATTTCAGTTTTTGGCAATCGATACAAATATGTTGTTCGCGACTTCATGCGGGCTAGGGAATTTCCCCTAGAGACAGCGCCTGGGCAGTGAGCTTCAAAAAAAACCAATCTTGAATCTCAGCTTTCCAAAGCAGTTTGAACCGTGAAAATCCGTTCACTATGAGCAGGAAAACGAAAGAAAAAATGAGAGGCAGTCGCTTTGTTATGTTTAGGCATGGTAGAGGGAAATGTAGAGGATATGGAAGTACCAGCCCTGGTATGCTTACGACGTACTGGCAGACGACGTACTGGCAGACGTCGTTTTATGCAGGTGCATTCACCCAGGCACGTAACCGCTTTTCGTACAGCTGTGCACACAGCTTCGTTTGGACACAACCTGCTGAGAACGACAGACCAAAACTCGGTACAGGGTCTGGATACGTCGTCTACGTTTTCGTATCAGGGGTACGACTTTCAACCATGTTCCATGTTGTCATGGCGATCTGGACGAACACGTCGCGTACGCCACGTTTTGGGTGTAGTGTGAATGGTCCATTAGAGGTGTTCTGGGCAAAACTGTCATATTGAGTGAGATTCACCTGAAAGTGTTTGGCTCTGATATCCCAATGTTTACAGATTCTAAAACGTAATTTTTTTTATCTAGTTTACAGATTCTAAAACGTAAGTTTTGTATCTAGTTTGCAATGCAGTGCTTCTACTTACGTTCGCACGTATAGTTGAACGTCAAACCAACACATGTGTGATTATCAGGGCACAATGTTATCGATCCAAGTGAGACTTCACAGCCACTTAGACAAAGTGATTCGCTCAGATCTGCAAAAAAAGAATCAGACATACAAGTAGCCTTATTATACCAGTGGGTACACAAAGGTTTGCTCAACCTCGCCAAACAATGCATCATTGTACGTTTGAAGCCAGCGAGAAAAAGATGACTATGTCCACAAAATCAATGTCTGTGCCTGCAAATATGTTGTGTGAGTGACCTTATGTGTTAGTTTTGACATCAAATCATGTGGTTCTGTGCCCATTATGTTGCTCAGAACTTCAAATTCTGTTTGAATTCATTATTCTCACGATGGCACCATTGCCAATAAGAGTGTTGGTTGAACGATCGCGTGACAGCCTGACATTTTCACATTTTCCTTTTCAAAGTTTTCTACTATTCAGTTCAAAAAATTTCATGCTGTTGTATTCGACTTTCTTCACCTTCTCCCAGCCCCGTGCCATCTCCACATTCAGACAATGTACGACGAGACAACTACACTCAAAGACTATATTTGTAATAAGACGACGGGAACACAACTACAGTCCATTCATCGGAAACTGTCCCGCTGGCTTCCAAAAGTCCGATTTGGGCTGACTTGAGGATCAAAACCCACTTTAAATCTCAAAAATATGGGTTTGGGTTCTGCTTCTCCATACATTTTGCCATGGCATACCTGTCCTAATTTTGTAAAACCTGGCTGAATTTCTATTTCCCTGTTCTTGGACTTTTCTGCAATCAGATGTGGCAAGGGGTAATTGAACGGGTCACACAATGCAGGATGTACTGTTATCTACAACTATGTGAGGGAGCCACCAAAAAGATAGGGTGCCAGTCAGGCACAATCTTCCTCAGCCTACTCAGGGGGTGAATTCCCCGAAACACTGTGTATTGAGCAGAGAGTGGTGCCTTCTTGCAGGTTTGCCGAGTCGAAGATGCGATGGACTTCTCGTATGCTCTGGATGGCAGTCATGAGTCAGACAAGTGTCAAGTAAAGTCAGCGGAATAGCACGAGCTCCAGTGTGGGAGCAAACTCATTCCTAAAAAAATCATTGCTGAAGTCGCAATCACTATATAGAAATTTTCGTAATAATAATAAAAATAATAATGTAAATAGGCGTCCAGGCGACAATAGTTTTAGAATTGCGATCAACAGAACGAGCTGAACCGACATTTCACAAAGGCTTTTATTGTATTCAAAAAACGAGTGGATACGAAGGCAGTGAAGAACATGGAAGAAAGAAAAAATGTGATATGGAGAAAATGATGAACAAAAAATCGTACTTCGAACTAGTCGTTCGAAGTACGATTTTTTGTTTATCATTTTCTCCATATCACATTTTTTCTTTCACAAACTCAAACGTGTCTTTAGCACAATGTGTCCTGTACAAGGCAAGAACCGGTTGCAGCAAATTGCATTACCATTTCGAAACCTTGTACTGCGGAGATCCAGACATGCTTAAGATCGGGCGTAATGGAATCTGATTTTTTATGCATTTTTGCGAGCCCATACATTCTAGGCCTTGCCGATCCGATGGGAGCTAGAGGATCATATTCATACTTGGTGATCTGATGCGTTCTAGAAAGAAACGCAAGTACGTGCTCAGCTTGGTATCAATGTTTTCGGTATGGTCATACACATTGCAAGGCCCAAGTCTACTGAGTTTACTAATGTCATTGAGAATGACCAACATTTTCTCCCGGTAATTATCCGCAGACAAGATGACCGTTGCACGGCCTTTGTCCGGTCGAGAGATAACGATTTCTGGATTCTTTCGAAGCTCATTGATCACTTTCATGTGTTCTCGTGAGTGATCTAGTGTCCTGAGGCGATTGTGCGAACCGAAAGCACATAGGATATGTTCCCCTCATCTGCTGGACGAGGAACTAGAACGACTCTTAACGATAATGACAAAGATTGGCTATCCAAAGACATTTTTAATGAAACTCATCAACCAGAAACCGACCATGGAAAAAACGATCACTTTTGGACTGGAGAGATGTCCTGTGGTACTACGTTTGCCATGGGTTGGTGCCGGTTCTTCGCGCGTCGAAAATGAGGTGCAGAATATTGTTTGTTCCTCTTATCCGTGTGTAAAATTGTATGTCATCTTTGGAGCGACCTGTGCGTTCAGCGTGAAGAAGGACGTTCTACCTACCCTAAGCAAAAGTAATTTAATATATTTGTTTCAGTGCCGAAATTGTGAAAATCGGTACGTAGGTGGAACCTTTCAGCACGTAGGCACACGGATTCATCAACATGTACATGTAGGTAGACCACGGAAGCAGGACAGACTGGACGTGGAGCAGCACACTGATGTCGACCGAGGCAATCGGAACTGCATGGACGCAGGGCATAGTGGGAGAGACTGGCAAGTGGCAGTATCGGAGGTGACAACGGCAATCAAGTGTCACCTGTCGGGCAGTGCTAGTTGTCGTGAATGGTATTCCGATGATGTATTCTCTGTTTTGTCGCGTGGTAGGTCTTTGTTACATCTTACCGTGTTGGAAGCTTTGTACATAAGTAAGTTAGACCCTGAGCTTTGTGTTCAGAAGGAGAATGTGTTGTCTTTGCAGTTGTTTGGCACTGTTCGTCGTGAAGGTGCGAAATAGATCCCTTGACCTCTTGATTTTTTCTTGTCACTACGTTTTTGTCACTTATTGGATTTGCATGCTGTTTTCTTGACTCTTCACAGCTTTTTTTCTTTCTTTTTTTCGTGTCACTTCTCCGCATAAGTGGAGTGATGTATCTCTGAACTTCTTTTTCTTATAGTTGTAGTCTCTTAGCTTATTTCCATCATTTCCTGTAGTATTTTGAGAAGAAGCGAACGAAAACGTTCAATACCTTTGACACATATCCTAATTGGCTGGTGGTGATTCTTGTGTAGATGCATGCGTAGACTATACATTTTTTGTAATACTTCGAAGAAATAATAATTATTATGGACTCAGATGGAGAGCCAAGGTTTAATTTATACAAAACAGAAAGACCAAGGAACTATAAGTTATGCTATACTGTCCACTAACACCACCAGTTACTAAACAATCTGCGTAGATCAGCGTATAGCATAATTTGTAGTTCCTTGGTCTTTTTTTGTATAAATTAAGCTTTGGCTCTCTATCTGAGTCCATTCCTGCACACCTGATGAGCTGTCTTTATCTATACGGCGAAACGACCATCGGGTGAAACATCTGCTTGTTACCACTGCTTATTGTCCATCTAAATTGTCATAGTCGAAGTACAGTGCTCTTTTACTGAGGCGATCGGTTTTTCATGATTCTTGTTTGCATAGCTTGCCAGTATCGTCATCGACATGCATGAACATCCGCCAACGTCCTTCAAAGCTGAGCCTTTCAGCTCGTGCTTATCTTGGTTGCGCTCACCTTCCCCTCCTTGTGTTATTTCAGCCTTCCAAGTTGGAAGGCTGTTGGAGTGCACATCCAAGATGTGCTAGAGCTGTTAGCCAGTTAGTTGTAGAACGTTAGTATCGTCGGTCAGTGTCGTGCAATGTTATCGCATGAGCTGATTGTTTAGTAACTGGTGGTGCTTTGCGAGAACGAATTGTACAAGCCGAAAACTAAACTTGTTCCGTTGGGACTGTAGCTTGTGCTCGTTTTCGTTGCGCTTGCCTTCCCCTCTTTGGTCTTTCCATAACCTTGAACTTTCCATGTTGGAAGGCTGTCGGTTAGCGCTACGGAGATGTGTTGAAGCTAGGTGTCAGGACGTCGAATGTCTCAGTACTCTGTCAGTTTTGTGCCTAGTTGTTGCACTTTCTGACTGTATATAGTATCTAGTTACAGTGGTGGAGAGTTACTCTTAACTCGTTTCCATATGTCCTTTTCCTTACTACTTTTATTATTGGCTCAATACCCGAGTTTCAAAGTATATAAGTTTTAGTCTTTCCAACTTGAGCCATTCCAAGTATAATCCTTGATGAGAAGGGACCGAAAACGTTCGGATACTTATGACAGATGCTTTATTATGACTGGATGTGTGTTTGCGTGGATACTTGCGACCCATAACTTACCTTCGTTTTAAAGTATTATCCGCCTCCGACCTCTTTTAACCCTTTAAGAGCCGCCCCATACTTGAATGCGTCGTAAACGACGCATTCAAATGTAAAACTTCAAAAGATCATAACAGTCCAATCTTGCTCAAATCCAGTGATCGAAATATCCAGGGCGAAGAGAAAACTCTCATCTGTCGGGAGAAACAATCCGCGGAGCGCTGCGAGCAACGGTTCCCGAGATAAATCACTCGAAGTTGAGCCGCGATCGCGGCAATTTCAAAAGCGCGCAGTGCGACTTTAGTATTGAGAATTTTGTGACTTTTCGTAATGCTGGTTTACTCGAATTTGCACGGGTTTGACTGTTGATATTTTCAAGAGTACACAGCGAAAAAATTGGAACTCCACGATCGCGTAAAATGAAATATCTGGAGCGGGACGCAATTGGACGCATTTGGGGCATTTTTCGTACTGTCGCTGCGATCTAGCGCTGGATAGACGGTGTGCTGGCTATCATGATCGACCTCATTCTCTTCCTCTCGCGGAGACCTTTCCAGGAAGCCCTAGATTGTGAGGATTGAGTGAGTAGAACTGAAGCTATGATCCAAGGAACACAAACAAATGCAGAATTTTGAAATTTTCCTGTGGCTCTTAAAGGGTTAAAAAATAAAAAGTAATAATAATAATAATAATAATCGAGTCCTGGTGGTAACAGTCAATTTTTTCTTCAGACTTTTCCCGTTTGTCTCTTTCCCTCAAACCAGTTAATATTTTATGACTTGGGGCTCCCCGCGTGCTAGTTTGTACGTGAAGTGTGTGGGTTACAGTGAGGGCTGCGTCCACCCGCCTGTGTGGATTCATAGGAAGTGTGAGTTACGAAGTCTGAAGAAAATGTTGAACGGCCTCTGCTGGGATGACGACTACACCATAGCTCAGTGGTTAGAGCATCGCTGGCTACAAGCGAAGGTTTGAGTCCTGGTGGTGACAGTTAATTTTCTTCAGACTTTTCCCGTTTGTCTCTTTCCCTCAAACCAGTTAAAATAATAATAATAATAATTTGAAAGTAGGACGGAGGCAGAAAATATTACAAAAAAATGTATTATCTACGCATGCATCTACGCAAGAGTCACCACCAGCCAATTAGGACATGTGTTTTCGTTCCCTTCTTGTCAAAATACTACAGGGAATGATGGAAATAAGCTAAAAGACTACAACTATAAGAAAAAGAAGTTCAGAAATATATCACTCCAATTATGTGTAGAAGTGACACGAAAAAATAGATGTGAAGAATAAAGAAAACAGCATGCAAATCCAATAAGTGACAAAAACGTAGTGACAAGAAAAAGAGAGAAATATCAAGAGATCTATATATCTATAATTGAGTATTTCGCTCCTGCTCTTGTAGCAGTTGAGCACTCTTGCGTGGGGTAGTGCCTTTGCTGTTTGCGTTATGCAGAGCTCACTGACTTGTCAGTTTGAGCACTCTGGCAAGGTACGTTCGGGCCTGATTGGAAATTTTATTTCCATTGCTATCAGGTTCGGCCTCATTTTCTCTGTGCTGCGCTGATGAGTTCAAAAAGAACGAAACAGCATGCTGTCCGCAGATTGAGTATTTCGCTCCTGCTCTTGTAGCAGTTGAGCACTCTTGCGTGGGGTAGTGCCTTTGCTGTTTGCGTTATGCAGAGCTCACTGACTTGTCAGTTTGAGCACTCTGGCAAGGTACGTTCGGGCCTGATTGGAAATTTTTATTTCCATTGCTATCAGGTTCGGCCTCATTTTCTCTGTGCTGCGCTGATGAGTTCAAAAAGAACGAAACAGCATGCTGTCCGCAGATTGAGTATATATCTATAATATATCTATATCAAGAGATTCGCAAGCGGCAATATCGGAGGTGACAACGGCCAAGTCGTCGGGTCAGGGAAACGGTACCTCGGCAATCAAGTGTCACCTGTCGGGCAGTGCTAGTTGTCGTGAGTGGTATTCCGATGATGTATTCTCTGTTTTGTCGCGTGGTAGGTCTTTGTTACATCTTGCCGCGTTGGAAGCTTTGTACATACGTAAGTTAGACCCTGAGCTTTGTGTTCAGAAGGAGAATGTGTTGTCTTTGCAGTTGTTTGGCACTGTTCGTCGTGAAGGTGCGAAATAGATCTCTTGATATTTCTCTCTTTTTCTTGTCATTTTTGACCCACCCAAGTTGGGTGGTGTGGTGCTTTGCTGCTTCGAATTGTAGTTAGACCGCTTTGTCAAATCGCCTACTGGTCTCGTCATCGTCCAGTGACAATCGACATTCTTTGTTCAGTTGGGACTGTAGCTTGTGCTCGTTTTCGTTGCGCTTGCCTTCCCCTCTTTGGTCTTTCCATAACCTTGAACCTTACAAGTTGGAAGGCTGTCGGTTAGCGCTACGCAAATGTGTTGAAGCTAGGTGTCAGGACGTCGAAAATCTCTCAGTACTCTGTCAGTTGTGTGCCTAATTGTTGCACTTTCTGACTGTATATAGTATCTAGTTACAGTGGTGGAGAGTTACTCTTAACTCGTTTCCATATGTCCTTTTCCTTTCTACTTTTATTATTGGCTCAAAAACCGAGTTTCAAATTGCACACCTGATGAGCCGTCACGAACCATATGGCGAAACGTACGTCGTGTGAAACAACTTGTTTTGTAGTCAACTAGTCCATCACAATGTCATGCATGAGGAGTACTGTAGGAGTTTAGATTTCGGCTTGTAGAATTCGTTCTCGCAAAGCTTCCCCCTTCTTAACTTATCTTTGATATTTTTGACCCACCCAAGTTGGGTGGTGTGCTGCTTTGCTGCTTCAAATTGTAGTTAGACCGCTTTGTCAAATCGCCTACTGGTCTCGTCATCGTCCAGTGACAATCGACATTCTTTGTTCAGTTGGGACTGTTGCTTGTGCTCGTTTTCGTTGCGCTTGCCTTCCCCTCTTTGGTCTTTCCATAACCTTGAACCTTACAAGTTAGAAGGCTGTCGGTTAGCGCTACGGAAATGTGTTGAAGCTAGGTGTCAGGACGTCGAATGTCTCAGTACTCTGTCAGTTTTGTGCCTAGTTGTTGCACTTTCTGACTGTATATAGTATCTAGTTACAGTGGTGGAGAGTTACTTTTTCTAAAACTCGTTTCCATATGTTCTTTTCCTTTCTACTTTTATTATTGGCTCAATACCCGAGTTTCAAATAATAATAATAATAACGAGAGTTAATTGGAACATTGAAATTGGTGGCACAAGTTATGCGATCGAGTCCAGCAGCTAAACCAGATATTGTACAGTCACACGTGCACAATCTAGCACAAAACTGACAAGGAGTACTGAGACATTCCACAGCATGAACGTCAGCTTGAGCACTGCTCGATGGCGCTAACCAATGGCCTTCCAACTTGGAAGGTTCATGGATATTAGTGCTAAGTACAAAGAGTGTTGTGCTAGATTGTGCACGTCTGACTGTTCAAAATCTGGTTTAGTTCGTGGACTCGATCGCATAACTTGTGCCCACAATTTCAATGTTACAATTAATATTTTTTCTTGGCTCGCCATCTGAGTTCTTAATAGAAATGATAGCAGCACTAAACAACAAAACACCTCCAGTACAAACTACAAATTGGGCATGGAGCGATGCATGCATTGCCTCCCAGAGTGCAGCCCTGGCTACCTGCAATCTGCAATACTACTCGAACCCCGCTGACCGGTTCAGCCAGTGACCTCATTATGGAACTTCTGGAACAGTCTATGTTTCAAATCTTTATAGCACCTTCCGCTCGGCAAACCCGAACGAAAGCACCACTCCCTGCTCAATACACAGTGTTTTTGGGGAATCATCATGAAAAGTGCCATCAGATTGTGCCTGACGACAGTTTGGAGGAAGAGCGGTGAAAAACAAAAACAGTCCACAAAATGATTTTTTAGGCCTGTCCTTTTTTTAAGGAGGGGGGGGGTGTGGTGCTGACTCGAAAGCAGCCTATTTTGGGTTTGGCCTTAGGTTCAAGTACATTGACTATGCTAATATCATTAAAACTGTGAACAGTACCATTCGGCTGTTTCCTTTTTAAGAAGTACATAAAACTGTCCTCTTCCATGCTCTATAAAGCCGACCATCGCTAGTATTGTCTATGCTGTTCAAGAAATAGATTATTCGTCGGAGGAAAGCAAATAAGCACACGAAGCGCAGAAGCCTTATAGTGATTAACAACTTCGCAAGCAAGTCCTTATAACCTGCATTTCAACGGTCCGAGCATAGACAAAATAGCACTTTTTAAAGATAGCGCTTGTGGCACTTGTGGCGCTGTTGGTGCTTGGTAATCGCCATTGTGTTTGGCTTGAAAAGTAATGATACGAATGGCCTAGTCGAAACTGTATGGCTTCTACGCTTTGTGTGCTGATGTTCAAGAAATGGATCAATTCTAGCCTTACTATTGATGTATGCATTCACTCCGGGGTCGGCGTCGGAAAATTTTGTCTCATAGTTGAGTGGATACTTTGCTCTGCATAACCTGGGATCCCTGACAATCCTGTTATTTGCAATGTATCTGTACATTAAAAAAAACAGTTGACAGAGTTGTTGCGGAGCGCAAAGGCCTGACAATGTAAAACAATTACCACAACAGAAAGGTTCGATTCATCTTTGCAATTATATCCACAGGATCATTATCCTGCCACTAGGAACAAGCCCACGCTCTTTGAGCAAAAACATGAAATCTAAAGCCGGCGTGTCCACAAAACGAAACATGCCCTTGTCATGTCCAAATCGTGAATTCGCGACAGGATTGAGAAAACGAAGAATTTTAAAAGCTAATTAATGGGCAATTTTTGGCTCGCCATCCAAGTTTTAATAGGCGAAATCAAGTAGCGTGCTCTACTGTCCGAAGAGTTCTCAATACCCATACAGGTCCTCCCTCATTGTAACGAGTCCGAAAATTCACCAGCTTGACACCCATTATTGCAATGCTAGGGGTGTTCAAAATGAGAAAATCAATATATTAGGGTATGTAATTGGACACTTTAGAGGACCCCGACTGATTCTTTGATGGAGAGGGCTTGAAAGCCCAGGAGCCCTCGTTTTGCTTTGTTTTACCTAGGTCGTCATGTGTGTTGTTCGAACTGAAAGAACGTTTTTTTTACAATAGAAAAACAAGTGCCCGATAATCGTATTGCAAAAGACATTTCTATCAGTTTGAGCAACACTGATGACAATCCAGGTATAAACAAAGCGTAGCCAGGGCTATGCCATCAGTATGTGTGGCATGTGTTGTGAGCTGCCCTTTGGATGGAACACTTGTCAGCGTATTGTAGGTTCGGCTAGGTCCCATAGGTCAGATGGTTAGAGAATACTCATGACAAGCAAGGTTCCGGGTTCGCATCCTTGTGGGTGTGGCATTATTATTTTCTCTTTTCAGGCAGTTGACTTCCCCGACTGATCCTCGAGGACGCTTGAAGATCGATGCATTGCTCTTCCCAGAAGGTTTTGAACTGTCCTTGTTCATCACATCCAATTTTCGTCATCTGTTACGCTGGTTCTCTTGATTGAGATTCTGAAACTATTGAAACTGCTCTGCCTGTTTAGAATGTAGAGCTTAGTATTTTAGGAGACAAGGATTAGAATTAGAGTTATTTCCTAGAAAACTTACACCCTCTTACTGACAGGGGAGTTGGCCTTTATCAATGCTGGCTTGGGAGCTTGCACATCATTGTGAACCTGATGAAGACAATTTGCCGAAACGTTGAAATGAGAAATGAGTTGAACTATTCCAGTGGAAGAGAGCGTGTGGGTTCTACTCTTAACTGAAATATGAAACTGCAGGAAGCCTGCCCACTTTTAGTTAACTTACAAAGTTTCAGGTACGGTCCCAAAAAGAGCCTCTGGTAAGGTAGCAAGTGTGTTGTTTGCCAAATTCCTGGAAGAATTGAAGACAGCAAAGTACGTTTCATATTGATCACTCAGGGAGAGCTGTGGTAAAGGTAAAGTAAATAACCGTGTCCGTTCCCAAACGGTGGTAGCTTGTGATAATTTGCACCAGTTCCAATTGCGCAAATTTCACACCCGCCAGATATAGCTCACGTCAAAGAAAAAGAGATAAAGCGGCCACTTTGCAAACAGCTTTTTCAAGATGCAGGCACAATGTTACAAAATTGGGATTATTTATATAAAGAAGGAGAAGGAAAAATGGTACGAATCGATGGTAGCCATCTTAACCTGCCTAAAGTCAGTAAGCAGTATCTTTCTTCAGCAACCTTTGGAAATAGGGAGGGAACCACAACAGAATATGACCAGGTGGAAGTTTGGGTTCAGTGTCATGATGGACCTATGCACCTCCTCAAAGCTTGTGTGTTGCCAGAATTAATTGCACCAATCAAGAGCGTAGAATTGGCAAAGCGGTACCCAGTCCTGCAATTCTTGATCCTTGCCGAACAGTTGGCCTCTTCATCTGGCTCATTGCCCATAGACATACTAGTGGGTTGCGATCATTACTATCACATTGTGGGTCCAGACTGCTTGGAACTTCCAGGGGGACTTGTCCTCCTGCAGTTTTCCCTCGACTTTATTATGCACTGTCACGGTATCCGCATCAGGTACGTCAGAGGGTCCGTCATGTCTCGCAATACAAAGTTGCAGCGATGAAGATCCCTCTACGGACTTCCAGAAATGGGCAGCAGAAGAGTTCAACATCCCAGACCACGTTGCCAACGCAACCAAACCTCACCCACATTCAAACCATTGCCAAGCAGAAGCACTAAGAAAACTTTACCCTGGAACCCCCCCCCCCCCCCCCTGGATCCGCCACTGCAAGCTCCTCGACTCTCTATGTCCACGCAGCCTCTACCTGATCGACTATCAAGCGGCACAATCAAGAACGCCACCGTCCTCCGGATTCAAAGTCTCAGCAACCACACAATAAAAAAAACGTTGCTCATCAAAAACCAAAAAGAAGAGGTGTTGAAACACCTGCTTTCTATGTTTATTAATGGTTTCGTTTGTTCTACTCTTTAGTGCTTGTCTTTAGTCTGTGTGCCTGTGGTGTGTCCAGAATCATGTCGAAGCAGCCAGGAGAGGCCGCAACTCGCCCTCTCCCCCCCCCCCCCCCCAGCAGCAAGAAAACAGATCATGCAAGACTGCTGTGTATACACCATTGGCAGCAGCGAGACTACCCTGAGGTTGTCGACTGATTGGCATCACATAAGCCTCATCTGCTGATCGACAATCTCAACAACGTATCCACTGATAAAGACAGTATCAGAGAAAAACACATTACTGGACAATGACGAGACCAGTACGACCACCCAAGTTGGGTGGTGTGCTGCTTTGCTGCTTCGAATTGTAGTTAGACCGCTTTGTCAAATATCGTACTGGTCTCGTCATTGTCCAGTAACAATCGACATTCTTTGTTCCGTTGGGACTATAGCTTTTGCTCGTTTTCGTTGCGCTTGCCTTCCCCTCTTTGGTCTTTCCATATCCTTGAACCTTCCAAGTTGGAAGGCTGTCGGTTAGCGCTACGAAGATGTGTTGAAGGGTGTCAGGACGTCGAATGTCTCAGTACTCTGTCAGTTTTGTGCCTAGTTATTGCACTTTCTGACTGCATATAGTATCATGTTACAGTGATGGAGAGTTACTCTTAACTCGTAATTATGTCCTTTTCTCTTTTACATTTATTTATGGCTCAACATCCGAGTTTCAAAGACAGTATCATCCATCATTATGAAAATTGGACAAAGTTGGACGAGGTATCTTCTATTGCAGAACCACGATGTATTTGCTCTTCATTCTAATGACCATGGGTGCTGTGATCCTTGCGCCACATGAGATCGACACAGGTGATCATTCGCCTGTCAAACAACAAACGTACCTTGTTCCGTTCCGTCGTCGTGAGCAGCTCCAGAATATCTTCAATGACCTTCTGCAGAAAGTTGTCATTACTACCTCTGCGAGCCTGTGGGCTTCGTTTGTTGTCCTCCTGCCCAAGAAAGATGGCTCTTTGTGTCTCTGTGTTGACTATCGCCGGTTCAACAAGATCATCACAGCTGACGCATATCCGCTTCCTCGGGTCGACGATAGCCTAGATGCATTCTCTGGCTCTCAGTTATTCTCGACACTTGACCTTGCTAGTGTCTACTGGCAAAGCACAATCCGCCCTCAAGACCAAGCTAAGACAGCCTTCGTGACACCCCGTGGGTTGTACACGTTCACAGTTCTTCCTATGGGTTGCTGCAATGGGCCTGCCACATTTCAGCGTTTGATGCAAATGATCCTAAATAATCTCCTTACCAGTCATGATCCCGTCTGCCGTGTGTTTTTTGATGACATTGACCTTGAGTCAGCCACTGTTAGCCTAGGCTCGGATGGCCTCCGGTCCGCTTTCACGTGTCTTCGTCGGTACAACCTCAAGCTTCGGCTTGAAAAATGCGCTTTCCTGCAGCCCCACACTAAGTTCCTTGGCATGGACATCAGTGTCGATGGTATTCACACCTCAGCTTCGAAGGTTCATGATATAGTTCACTCGGCATGTGCCGACATCTGTTCGTGAAGTGCGTGGTTTTCTCGGCCTTGATGTTATTACTGGAAATTTGTTCCACACTTCACGCAAGCTGCCACCCCACTTGCTTCACTCACTAAGAAAAATGCGAAGTTTTCCTGGGTTCCTGCTTGACAGGCTGCTTTCTGTGTACTGAAAAACGCCTGTCATCTGCGCCTGTGCTTGCCCAGCCTGACTACTCGTCTGTTGCCGCTCCCTTCATCCTTGATGTTGATGCCAGTGATTTTGGTGTGCGCGGTGTGCTCTCTCAGGTACAAGATGGCCATGAGTGTGTGATTTCCTACGGTAGTGCTATTCTCAACACCGCCCAAAGTAACTACTCCACTACAGAGAAGGAACTCCTTGCATTTGTTCAGTTTGCTGATGTGTTCCGCTACTACCTAGTTGTGCGCACTGATCATGCTGCTCTCAAATGGCTCCATCCGCTCAAGGAACCACGCGGTCCTCGTGCCCTTTGGTTAGAACAACTTGCTGAACTCGGGTTCACTGTTATTCATCGCCCTGGCCGTCAACATTGCAATGCTGATGCTCTGTCTCGCCATCCTCCCGAGTCTGTTGCCACCACTGGCCGCCAGTCACCGCCTGACTAGTCGTCACCAACCGCACCAGCAGCTCCTGCTCCTGCTTGTGATCCTGTACCCACAGTACCGAAACCTGCACCAGAGTCCTGGCTGCCACGCTTTACTGCTGCTGTGCTGCTTGCTGCGCAAAAAGAGGATTCTGATTTGTCGATTGTGTTAGGCTGGCATGACTCTAGTCACAGGGGCGTCACCCGTGGGGGGCACGGGGGCGCGTGCACCCCCTAAAAAATTCGTCCTTTTTTTGCAACTCCTGGTGATGAAAAGTGTAGTGCTGGTAGAATCTACTAATAAACTGCATGCACGCGGCGTGCTGGGTGTTTGTTTGAAACAGAAGAAATAAATAATTCAGTGTGGTCGCAAGTAAGTTAGTCAGGTCACCACACTTGAAGAGTCTTTGGAGCTGTTTCCTCTCAAAATGTCGTCTTCTCGAAAAAGGAAAGCGTCTGGCCAGCTCACTATCAGCAATTTTTTTCAGAGGAATGCGAACCCTGAAGTGAGGCAAGGCGACGAAGCCATTCCTGTTGCAGCTGGGCCAGGGGAATCGGACGATGAGGCACCTGACGAAGAAGCCGGCACGCAGTCCTGTTGAAGCGGAACCTGTTGTCCAGGTTGAAGAGGAACCGGTTGTCCAGGTCGACAACGACATTGCCGCTGCTGAGGATTTTGATTTGGAAAATTCCAAATGGTCTAGGGACCGGCGGATTCTGCTAGAAAAGGTGGCAGATTCTGCTCAAAAAGCAGTGAAATTGGCAGAACCATACAAACCTTATGGCGGGCAATTCCTCAAATTCTGCTCCATTTTTTATCCACATACCAAACCGGCATGAAAATTAACAGAAAAAGTGCCGAATTCTGCCAATTTTTCTGCCGGCAGAATCTGCCGGGCCCTAAACTGTCCCCGGGGAAAATTGCGGAAAAAATCGCAAAAAACGCGGGGAAAAAACGCGGCATAATATGGCATAATTTGCTGTGAATTCGCGGTAAATATGCGGTAAATATGCGGTGAATAATATTGATGTGCGGCAATTTTCAGTGAGTATGTAGTGAAATCAATCAGTTACAAGTCGCTGGTGTAAGCACTCGTCATATTGGAGTAAAAATCCGCCACGATTAGACAGTGCTGACCGAACAGTGCACTGTGTGTACGTGTAGTGCAACAAAAATGTTCAAAAAACGCGGGAAAATCGCGGAAAACGCGGTCTTTAAAAAAATCGCAAAAAAACGCGGAAAACAACGCGGCCGCGGGATCGCAAATTTCCCGGGGACAGCCTAAAATGGTCCACATTATTATTATTATATGATGCAGTGCTATTAATAGTAATATAATAATTATTATTCTTTCAAGTTTGTTATCATGCCATCATGGCCGGGTAAAATTCCTGTGCAAAATTTTCCTGTGCACCCCCTCCCCTGTGAAGGGGTCCAGTGACGCCCCAGTGTTTATTTCTCCCCCTGCACACACATCAACTGCCTCTAGCCGTGAGGTTCGCCGCTATACTTCTGAAATTCATTTGCTTTCCCTACGTGATGGTGTTTTGTATCGCACAGACCCATCTGCTGATTTTGTTTGGCAAATAGCTGTTCCGTTCGCTTTCCAAGCTGATATTCTATCTGCAGTGCACGCCGATGTTAGTGGTGGTCATCTCGGTGCGACAATGACCATTGACAAGGCCAAATGCCGTTTCTTCTGGCCAGGTATGTCAGCTGATTTGTGCGCATTTGTAGCTAGTTGCCAAGGGTGCATATCCGGTAAGAGCACCATGTCTGGCTGATCACCATTGCAGCCCATGCGGGCTGGCTTTCCTAACTAGATCGTTGCTATGGATCTCGTTGGACCACTTGTTGCAAAAGAAGGATCCACGAGCGGGATTTGAATCCAGCACCCCTGTCTCTCCGGGACAGTGCCCTACTGATTAGGCTACCGGGGATCACACACACTCATGGGTCCTTCTTGCTACACTGCTCCCTTCCCCAACAGGCTGTGTCCTCACGCCGTACCTACTCGCGGGAGGTACGATGGGTCGTGGGTTCGAGCCATTGCCAGGCGCCAATGTTGCAAAAGAAGGATCCACGAGCGGTTTCTACTTCTAGTCTTACCTTCACTTGAGTCTTTCAGTATACTATGACTCTGTATGAGTTCTGTGCTACCTAAGTTGTCTTTTCGTGCAATATTATTCCCTGAGACTACTAGTTGTGTTTTGAGTCGGAGAGATTGAACCTGGTTTGCCTTGTCACTCGGTCACGTATTACATTACTGCTCGCTGCTCATGTAATCATGCCTCACTACAACTACACCAAAGACTTATCAGAGGTTTTTTCAAGACTCAGTTTTTTGTCACCATAGATGTGAGAAAGTTCTATTTTTTGTTCAAACAAGTGCACCACAGTTGAGGTAAGTCTAAATGAACAGATTTGACGTAGTGGAAACCATTATTTGTTTGCAGAATACTCACACGGTGTTGAGATTTAGGTTACTTTGAAAAAGACCAGGAGGCAGCGTTGTAAGACTGTTATTCTGAAGATGCCTGGATGAAACAAATCAATAACATAATATACCAAATAATCGGCAGGGAGGAAACGAGAGAGTTTGAAAGTGCAGGGCCCTACACTATGCTTAGTTGCTTAGCTCATCCTGAGTGTTTTCAGATCTGATGGAAACATATTTGCAATACAATGATGTAGCCGATCAGTTTTACGGTAACTCTGGAGGTGGCGGGACCTCTCTTCTCCCATCTTTTACTCACTGTCTTGGCATTCCTCCCAACGCCGTCTACTCAGACCTTCAACACTGTCACTCTAGCTGCTATTTTTGCTCTTCGGTATAGTCCTCTGTTAGTGACCTCAACATTATATTTATACAACAAAGACGCCCATTAAACACTGAAATCTACTCGATCCTTACATTCCCGGCCCATTATGAGCACACCCAAAAACATTCGAACGATAATGCGACGGCCCTATGCTTACGGACCGTAGTCACCACACACCGAACAAGTTTGGGCATGGAAACTTATTTTCTCCTGCTGGCTGGATGCCTGTTCAGCGGTCTCTTGCTGTCAACGGATCTTTTTACGAAGTCGGCGAGTCACAAAACGACGGGATACTAGCTCCGTTGTTTCTTGTTGTCGGCTGTGCCGTTGGCAGGCACGTCGAGTCTCTAGGCGACATTTCCTACTCTTTGTGTAGGCATTCCTGCCGACCCCTTCTGCTCTTAGACATTCCTGGCCAATTAGCAGCACACCCAAAAACATTCGACGGAAAATGCGATAATACGACTCCGTCTGCCGACGCATGTGAGAATCCCGGCACCACCTGTAGCCAATTTGGAGATGACACCGCTCTGATTTTTATAGCGAGAACTCTTGAAGACTGCAACCGAAACCTACAACAGAGTGTCACAGCAGCTGGAGACTGGCGTCAAAGATGGCACCTGCTAGTTAACACGAAAAAAACAGTCATCCTCCAGTTCTACCAAAATAGCCGTCCCCTGAACAGCTACCCCAGGTCACCCTCAGGAATAGTCCGCTGACCGTAGCACAAAAACACACGCACCTTTCAGCATGACCTCCATTGGACGGAGCACGTTGAATACGTAGTCAAAAATCACTCAAGTCTTTCAATATTCTTTTAAGACTAAGGTCTACACTCACCAGTGATTCTATATCTCACAACTATCAGACATACATACTGTTAGGAACCTCCGCCCGTACAGTATACCCGTTTCGACTAGCTGGCCTGCATGCACCCGTACTACGTCATTCTCACCTTTCTTTCCGTTGGCCTGGGTAGCTACTTGCACACTCATGTTTGCCATAAGTACCCAGGCCCTATATACAGTCAAGGGAATCCCTTGTTCAGGGAATATTCGGTTTAAGTTATACGAAAACTCAGGCGTTGATATGGAGATTGACAAGTACGCACGGTCAAATCGCGCCGTGCGCCCGCCGTGCGCCCGCGGCCCGAAAAAGAGGAAGATGGATGCGCTGCGAAGGCCTCTGTTCTCATTGAAAGAGATGTGGCACAATTTCGATTTGCCCTGAAATATCAGTCCCTCTTTGGGTAACTTTGCGGAGGTAACCCCAAAAGTGCGGAGGTTGTACAGTGTTTTAGCTTGGCCTGTACGGGTTTATGGAGGTTTTGCCCGAAAAATTGAACTCTGCCATGTCGTTCTCGAGAGAGAAGCGACGAGAAGAAGCCCGTTTTGCATTTTCAACATTTTGTCATCATGGGCAAGATATCCACGAAGAAGAGACACTCTGGAGGTTCTCAATACCAGTTTGCGTGCAAGAATCCCTTCCACGATGAGTGGGAATCGCCTCGGCATAGCTCCAAGGATGTTCGGGTTCGCAAGTGTATCCTGGCAGTGTTGTCAGCGCCCTCTGGACGAAAAGTATCTGCAATTTGTAGGAGCTGCGGACGACTGGCTGACTTGAAGGATTTAATCACCAACCACCCTCTGTACTAGCCTCGGAGGGGCGATAGCTATGGGGACTCTGTAGACATGGTAGATGCCAGCGATGATGTTCCTCAGGCTCTCCCAGAGGTAAGCTCCTGCGATGATGTAGCTGATTCTTTTCCGCCTGTCTTCAGCCAGTCCCGAGAAACCTCCTCAGCCTCAAACGAAGTACCGGTAGATAATGTTGAACATGTTGATAGTGTTGAAAATGTTGAAAACGTTGATTCTTTGAAGCGTTTAGAGAGAGTGTTGGTGGCCAAAAACTGTGCGTTGGCTGCATTGTCGAAGATGCATTTGCAGAAGGATAGCAAAATTGAATTACTTGAGAAGGAAATAATTATTATGAAAAAGGAAAGTGTAGGTTCGCTTCTGAGCACCTCGGAAGGGCGCTTGGACTTGCTACATAGGCTGTGTGTGGCTGAGCAGCCGCAGTTCAAAGCAGATGTGTTGAGTGCTGTTGAGTCAGCAAAGTCAAGTAGATCATTGCAGAACTTGCTGTCCATCCCGACGGGTCAGTTCAGCAACAAACCCTACAACAAGTTTGTTGAGCAGTTTGTGACGGGCATGACCTCCAGCACGTTTGCACTTGACCTCTCCGTTGCCGACCGCCGCACAGTTCTTCAAGCGCAAGCCATGGAGTCTCTCTATGCTGCTGCTAATTTGAATTACTGTGCAGAATTCCATGTTTTGCTCCAGGCGATAGTGTACAGCATCACCCAAAGCAAGACAACCCTCGACATTTTTGGTCACCTAGGGTCGGGGGGAGTTATAAGCTCGTGAAAGATTGGTTGGCTGGGTTGGGTGGTAACGAGCTGCAAGTTCCTGAAGGGTTCGTGAGTGCTGGGTTTGACAATGAGCATCGACAACTTAAGTCGTACCTCTCCCGTGGCAGCAATCGTTCCACGTATGAGGTACTGACCAATGTTGTCTATGCCCGTCATTCCCATGTTCCTCCCAAAGAAAAAGGAGATTTCCATTTCCGAAATAGGAAATTTCCAACTGTCACTGAGATTCAGTGTGCAATAGATCAGGTACCGGATCCTCTTGATCAAGAATCTTTGATTAAGCCTCACTTGCTGAGTTTCATGAACAAAAGGATTGAAGCTCTTGTGTCTGAGCAGAGGCTATCAGCTGACCCAGTTGATAGCCATCTTGCATCATTGGAACGAGAAAGACGGTACCTGATCTGCCCTAAATGTTGCACACAGATGGAGCGCAGGCTGCATTTGTGTCCCAATGCGACATGCAGGGTAAATGTTAGGCAGGCCTTACAAGCTGACCAAGGCAAATCAGTGGTGTCGACCGAGCACATCAAAGTCACCAAGCCAGGCACACTAAAGTCAGGCACCGAGTTTGTGTATGTACCGCATGTGGACAGCAGTACCGGTGTTTCGTTAACCAGAGTATCCTCAAAGACCAGTGGTGAAGATGTGCCCCTTGTGTCCCCGGCAGATGTTGGGTTTCTAGAGCCCATTTTTGTCAACCCCAACTCCCATGAAGCTGTTCGCATTGTATTGCGCGATGTTGGGAAGCGTGCAAGGGTAAAACAATGTCTAGGTGACGAGGGGGTGAGGAAATGGCTCACTGTTGTGTGTGACGGCTTGGCATACTCCATCATATTGACTGTGATGGAGGAGGCAAGGCGCGATGCAGCCAAATTGGCTAACCATGAAGCAGGAGTATTGCATGTCGACTCAATGTCGAAGGCTGACCTGAAGAGTGCATGCAGTACAAGGGGCTTGGGTGTAACAGGGAACATGAGTACGTGAGAGGCTGAGGAAGTTTTTAGATGATCTGGTTGAAAAGGGTGAATTGATGCCCCCAACAAACATTCCTGATGGGGAGTTTGATTGGGTACTACTCATTTCAGGTGGCTTGCACTGGGAGATGAACATCATCCAGTGCATTGTCAAGTCTCTGTGGCCATTTGCCTATAAGGAGTTCGATATTAGCCAGGGATATACTTCTCCTATGCAATTGGATTGGGCCTTCAAAGAAAGAAAATGGAAAAAAATTCAAGCATAACGACATAACAGCAGACCAATCGAAACCAGTAAAAGCTTCCTTACCTCAGTCATCGTCCTGCCATGTAGTTGGACAGCCTTTTGACACGGTGGTACAGGCAGCTCTTGTCCAGTCAAACAGGGGTATCCTTGTGGCGACGAACGAAAGAGAGTGTCAGTGTATCTGACTCGTCAGATTGGAACTGTGCTGAACTTTTCTCTTTATCCGCTTTCTGCTTTCATCCCTCGCTCTGATGAAACCGTTCAAACGTCTTACTGGCAGCAATGGCCAGGCATACAAGGGGATCCTTGTGGCGTCGAACGAAAGAGAGTGTACCTGACTGGTCAGATTTGAACTGTGCTGAACTTTTCTCGTTCTGCAATTTCTGCTTTCATCCCGCGCACTGATGAAATGTCTTCACAGAATCACAAAAAGCTTTCCAGATTTGATTTTGAACGTCTCCTTATCCTCCTTGGTTACCTCTAGACAGATTACTGTCAGCAACTGCACAGCAGAACTGGCAGCCATGGCTGAAGTGAAGAAAGGAATGCGCTGCCACGAGGCAAGCAAAACTGAAAATGTGTTTGTTCTCTTTCGGGCACAACACACAGGACGGTGTGACTGGATAAACAGGACTCTTGGACCGTGAATAGGGGACTCGTAGAAAAAGTGTACTCCTTATAGGGGATTGCGCGGCAGAATGAAGCTGATAAAAACTGAGTGGACTCCTGGACTCTGTATAGTGGATTATGGAAAAAATGGACTCTATATAGGGTGCTGGACATCATATAGTGCATGGACTCTATACTGAGTCCTACATATGTTTTGTAAATGAGAGAGAGTGATTTAGCGCGCAGAGTTGATTTGAGCCTAAAGAGAATATTAAAAGATTTTACGGCTTTCTTCAGCACAAAGTCAAGGTGGGCTGACCATCTTAGGTCGTGCTGAAAGATGATGACGAGGTGGGGTTGTTACAGGACATTTGTGAGATGTGCATTGTTGAGCTCTATGCATGGGAGATGGTGAGGGGGTGATTTCCAGTGTAGAAGGTGAGAACTACCGTTTTTGCAGTGTTGATTAGGAGGTGCCAGTGCTCCAACCATCCAGCGGCGGGTGATACACTGCTCTGCAGTTGCTGTTCGCAGTGTGCGGCAGAGCCACTGGAGCAGACAAGGGCTGTGTTCTCAGCAAACTGGCTTCACCTGGTGCTGGCATTCTCGCAATCGGCAGGCAGGTCGATGGTGTACACCAGAAACAGCAGTGGTCATAGGACTGAGCCCTGAGGCGCTACCTACGCCCAATCAAGTGCGCCAAGAACCATCGCAGTTCTGCTTCCTGGTGACACCGTAGTGCTTGAGTTTGGCCATCAGGCCCTGATGCAATACTCGGTCAAGGGTTTGCTCAGGTCAAAAAAGCAGGCTGGAACGTGCTTTCCTGAGTCACGAGCCTCCGAAAATTCATGCACCAGTCGAGCATCAGTGAGGGTGCAAGAAGGTCAGGTCAGGACTTAAGGATCTTTGCTTGCAAGTCATCACTGCCAGTAGCTTTTGTCATGGCTATTGACTATAGGAGCTTACGCACACAGGCAATGGTAACAGGCTTAAAAATTGAAAGGCTGTTCGGAGACATGGGGCCTTGAGGTAGAGTCAAGGCTGGGGGGCGTTGCTGATCATTGACAATGCCTGCAAACACATTACCAATGTCATCCAGGGAGCATTTGGGAAGAGTATGGACTGGCTGCCGTCCGCTCAGCTGATTCAATACACGCCAAGTCTGTCTTGGGTTCTGCGTAGCGTTCACAAATGCCTCGTTGTAATGCTGTTCCTTCAGTGCTCGGCTAGTGCAGGTTCCGCTCAAGATGGTTGACCACCTGCAAGTTGACGATGCCTTCCATTACCTTGGAGAGGATCGAGAGAAGAGACACTGGGCGGTAATTGGCTTAATTAGATTTGGAGTTCTTTTTGAACACTGGCACGACCTGCGCCAACTTCCATCTACATGGCAGGATTCCACATTGGAAGGACAGTTCGAAGAGCTTGGTGACCGCTGGGGCCAGCTCACGAGAGCATTCCTTCAGGACCCGAGTTGGAAGGCCATCAGGGCCAGTGGCTTTGCAAGGGTTGAGCCTGCCATGTAAAGGTTGTCCACCACCCTTTGTCCGTAAGTGCCCCAGACGTGAGCTTGTTGTGGAGCCAGCTCTCAAAGGAGACTCTGGCCCAGTGGAACCGGGCAGCGCAGAGGTTGACAGCCTCAATCAATCAAATCAACCTCACATCACATGACGTTTTTTGGTGGTTGGGCTGGAAAATGCATATACAACTTGCAGTGCGGCAGCTGGGTGTTAAATACACATCATTGTAACCTTTTACATGCGTTGCAGTGTTTTTTTTACCTGGTGCGGTTGGGGCCTAACCAACAGATTTTGAAGTTGTTTTATTCAAGACCAAAAATATAAGAAAATGTTTGTGTGTGCGTATATGTGATGGTGAGTGAAAGAGATTCACGTTATGGCAGCGGGGTCACTACAACTACACCGAAGAGTCTTCAGAGGTATTTCACGCCTCAGTTTCTTGTCACCATAGATGTTAGAATGTTATATATATGTAGGACTCAGAGAGCAGTCACGTCTCGATGACCGATCACGATCCCCGTGACCAATCAAACAGTCACAAATCCCCGAAGAGCAGTCATAAAGTAACACACCAGTTTGAATCCCGATGACCAGTCAGAAACAGCCGCGACTTTCTCTGTGAACGGTCACAGGATCCACGTCAAAATATTACGACTCAACTGCAGGCATTCAGGCGTTCAGCATACTTTTTTTCCTTCACAGGTTTCAGAAGTGAGCAAGAAAGATTTCGATCAACTCTCGATCTCCGCGTAGTTCACTTGTAGCTCGAGTCTGGTGTGTGTGGGCTCCTCTCCAAAACGAAGGGTGGTCGAAAAATCTTGCAGGCTTCAGATAGAATCTCTTTTGAGAGGACATTCTGGCTAGTAGGTTGTGCTATTCATCATATTTGAAGAACAAATTTCGTCGTTCAGAAAAGCTATTTCGGAATATTTTCAGTCATGTAGTTTTTGCATGCCGATCTTGCTAGAGCAGAGACTGACTTCAACTGATCCAGCATGCAAGCAGCACTCGATTTGTGTTTTTGGAGAGGATGGGTGACAAGATTACGGAGTCAAAAGTGGACATCGTCGACGATGCAGAGACGAAAATAATATTTATTATAATGAAGATGGAAATGAAAATACGTTCATTTCCAAGAAGGTACTGAGTACATCAAGCACCTTCGTCTGTGTAGCTCTGTCTTTCTTGTGGAAGACTCCACAGAAAAACAATGTCCAGCTTGTTGAAACTGAAACTGCCTCACAGTTGAAGTCGTTCAGGAAGACATCTATTCAAGACATCATTGATCCATTCTCAAGAACCATCGTAAGAATTTAAATCAAGTCATGTTTATCGATAAGAATGGCGAACTAGACCAGAGAAGTGTGAGTGTCTTGTTTTGACTGCAGGAAACTGTATTTCAATATTCTGGCTCAACGTAGTTCTTACGCAGTTTACTGCTTCGAACACATCTTCATTCCTACTCCCAAAATAAC
>NC_088652.1:11083200-11112200 GCF_964019385.1 Sycon ciliatum
AAAGCCGACCATCGCTAGTATTGTCTATGCTGTTCAAGAAATAGATTATTGGTTGGAGGAAAGCAAATAAGCACACGAAGCCCAGAAGCCTTATAGTGTCGACTAGGCCTTTCGTACCATTACTTTTCAAGTAAAAAACAATGGTGATTAACAACTTCGCAAGCAAGTCCTTATAACCGGCATTTCAACGGTCCGAGCACAGACAATATAGCACTTTAAAGATAGCGCTTGTGGCACTTGTGGCGCTATTGGTGCTTGGTAATCGCCATTGTGTTTGGCTTGAAAAGTAATGATACGAATGGCCTAGTCGAAACTGTATGGCTTCTAGGCTTTGTGTGCTGATGTTCAAGAAATGGATCAATTCTAGCCTTACTATTGATGTATGCATTCACTCCGGGGTCGGCGTCGGAAAGTTTTGTCTCATAGTTGAGTGGATACTTTGCTCTGCATAACCTGGGATCCCTGACAATCCTGTTACTTGCAATGTATCTGTACATTTAAAAAAACAGTTGACAGAGTTGTTGCGGAGCGCAAAGGCCTGACAATTTAAAACAATTACCACAAAAGAAAGGTTCGATTTAACTTTGCAATTATATCCACAGGATCATTATCGTGCCACTAGGAACAAGCCCACACTCTTTGAGCAAAAACATGAAACCTAAAGCCCAGGGCATGTCCACAAAACGAACATGCCCTTGTCATGTCAAAATCGTGAATTCGTGACAGGATTGGGAAAACGAAGAATGTTAAAAGCTAATTAATGGGCAATTTTTGGCTCGCCATTCAAGTTTTAATAAATAGGCGAAATCAAGTAGCGTGCTCTACTGTCCGAAGAGTTCTCAATACCCATACAGGTCCTCTCTCATTGTAACGAGTCCGAAAATTCACCAGTTTGACACCCTTTTTGCAATGCTAGGGGTGTTCAAAATGAGTAAATCAATATATTAGGGTATGTAATTGGACACTTTAGAGGACTCCGACTGATTCTTTGATGGAGAGGGCTTGAAAGCCCAGGAGCCCTCGTTATGCATTGTTTTACCTAGGTCGTCATGTGTGTTGTTCGAACTGAAAGAACGTTTTTTTTCAATAGAAAAACAAGTGCCCGAAAATCGTATTGCAAAAGACATTTCTACCAGTTTGAGCAACACTCATGACAACCCAGGTATAAACAAAGCCAAGCCAGGGCTATGCCGTCAGTATGTGTGGCACGTGTTGTGAGCTGCCCTTTGAATGGAACACTTGTCAGCGAATTGTAGGTTCGGTCAGGTCCCATAGATCAGATTGTTAGAGAATTATCATGACAAGCAAGGTCCCGGGTTCGCATCCTTGTGGGTGTGGCATTCTTATTTTCTCTTTTCAGGCAGTTGACTTCCCCGACTGATCCCCGAGGATGCTTGAAGATCGATGCATTGCTCTTCCCAGAAGGTTTTGAACTATCCTTGTTCATCACATCCAATTTTCGTCATCTGTTATGCTGGTTCTCTTGATTGAGATTCTGAAACTATTTAAACTGCTCTGCCTGTTTAGAATGTAGAGCTTAGTATTTTAGGAGACAAGGATTAGAATTAGAGCTATTTCCTAGAAAACTTACACCCTCTTACTGACAGGGGAGTTGGCCTTTATCAATGCTGGTTTGGGAGCTTGCACATCATTGTGAACCTGATGAAGACAATTTGCCGAAACGTTGAAATGAGAAATGAGTTGAACTATTCCAGTGGAAGAGAGCGTGTGGGTTCTACTCTTAACTGTTTATGAAACTGCAGGAAGCCTGCCCACTTTTAGTTAACTTACAGAGTTTCAGGTACGGTCCCAAAAAGAGCCTCTGGTAAGGTAGCAAGTGTGTTGTTTGCCAAATTCCTGGAAGAATTGAAGACAGCAAAGTACGTTTCATATTGATCACTCAGGGAGAGCTGTGGTAAAGGTAAAGTAAATAACCGTGTCCGTCCCCGAACGGTGGTAGCTTGTGATAATTTGCACCAGTTCCAATTGCGCAAATTTCTCACCCGCCAGATATAGCCCACGTCAAAGAAAAAAGAGATAATGCGACCAACCTTGCAAACAGCTTTTTCACGATGCAGGCACAATGTTACAAAATTGGGATTCTTTATATAAAGAAGGAGAAGGAAAAATGGTACGAATCGATGGTAGCCAAGTCATACTGCAAATAGCTGTAACATTGAGCAGCTCAACACACGATGGTGCAATCGTCAATGCTAGTATCATGTTCAACACAAACCGCAAGTACTTCACATTTCGCAACTCATCTTAACCTGCCTAAAGTCAGTAAGCAGTATCTTTCTTCAGCAACCTTTGGAAATAGGGAGGGACACACGACAGAATATGACCAGGTGGAAGTTTGGGTTCAGTGTCATGATGGACCTATGCACCTCCTCAAAGCTTGTGTGTTGCCATAAATAATTGCACCAATCAAGAGCGTAGAATTGGCAAAGCGGTACCCAGTCCTGCAATTCTTGATCCTTGCCAAACAGTTGGCTTCTTCCTCTGGCTCATTGCCCATAGACATGCTAGTGGGTTGCGATCATTACTATCACATTGTGGGTCCAGACCGCTTGGAACTTCCAGGGGGACTTTTCCTCCTGCAGTTTTCCCTCGACTTTATTATGCACTGTCACAGTACCCGCATCAGGCATGTCAGAGGGTCCATAATGTCTCGCAATACAAAGTTGCAGCGATGAAAATCCCTCTACGGACTTCCAGAAATGGGCAGCAGAAGAGTTCAACATCCCAGACCACGTTGAAAACGCAACCAAACCTCACCCACATTCAAACCATTGCCAAGCTCCTCGACTCTCTATGTCCACGCAGCCTCTACCTGATCGAATATCAAGTGGCACAATCAAGAACGCCACCGTCCTCCGGATTCAAAGTCTCAGCAACCACACAATAAAAAAACGTTGCTCATCAAAAACCAAAAAGAAGAGGTGTTGAAACGCCTGCTTTCTATGTTCATTAATGGTTTAGTTCGTTCTACTCTTTAGTGCTTGTCTTTAGTCTGTGTGCCAGTGGTGTGTCCAGAATCATGTCGAAGCAACCAGGAGAGGCCGCAACTCGCCCTCTCTCCCTCAGCAGCACGAAAACAGATCATGCAAGACTGCTGTGTATACACCATTGGCAGCAGCGAGACTACCCTGAGGTTGTCGACTGATTGGCATCACATAAGCCTAATCTGCTGATCGACAAGCTCAACGTATCCACTGATGAAGACAGTATCATCCAGCATTGTGAAAATTGGACAAGGTTGGACAAGGTACCACCCAGACTACCTTGCAAGCGAATACTCACATTGCTGTATGTATACCTGTCCCTGAGTGTGCTGACACTTATGCTGCTGTTGTTGATTCGCCGTCCATGTACCAGTAGAGACGATTGATGCGTATATCGAAAAAATTGTTGTCACCTGTCAACAACAGACTGTTCTACCTTGCGTGACCTTCTCCTGCAGTACCACGATGTATTTGCTCTTTATTCTAACGACCATGGGTGCTGTGATTTTGTGCCACATGAGATCGACACAGGTGATCATTCGCCTGTCAAACAACAAACTTACCGTGTTCCGTTCCGTCATCGTGAGCAGCTCCAGATTATTATCAATGACCTTCTGCAGAAAGTTGTCATTACTACCTCTGCGAGCCTGTGGGCTTCGTTTGTTGTCCTCCTGCCCAAGAAAGATGGCTCTTTGCGTCTCTGTGTTGACTATCGCCGGTTCAACAAGATCATCACAGCTGACGCATATCCGCTTCCTCGGGTCGACGATACTCTAGATGCGTTCTCCGGCTCTCAGATATTCTCGACACTTGACCTTGCTAGTGTCTACTGGCAAAGCACAATCCGCCCTCAAGACCAAGCTAAGACAGCCTTCGTGACACCACTTGGGTTTTACAAGTTCACAGTTCTTCCTATGGGTTGCTGCAATGGGCATGCCACATTTCAGCGTTTGATGCAAATGATCCTAAATAATCTCCTTATCAGTCATGATCCCGTCTGCCGTGTGTTTTTTGATGACATTGACCTTGAGTCAGCCACTGTTAGCCTTGGCTTGGATGGCCTCCGGTCCGTTTTCACGTGTCTTCGTCGGTACAATCTCAAGCTTCGGCTTGAAAAATGCGCTTTCCTGCAGCCCCACACTAAGTTCCTTGGCGTGGACATCAGTGTTGATGGCATTCACACCTCAGCTTCGAAGGCTCTTGATATAGTTCCCTGGCGTGTGCCGACATCTGTTCGTGAAGTGCGTGGTTTTCTCGGCCTTGATGTTATTACCGGAAATTTGGTCCACACTTCGCGCAAGCTGCCACCCCACTGGCTTCACTCACTGAGAAAAATGCGAAGTTTTCCTGGGCTCCTGCTTGTCAGGCTGCTTTCTGTGTACTTAAAAAAACGCCTGTCATCTGCGCCTGTGCTTGCCCAGCCTGACTACACGTCTGTTGCCGCTCCCTTCATCCTTGATGTTGATGCCAGTGATTTTGGTGTGCGCGGTGTGCTCTCTCAGGTACAAGATGGCCATGAGTGTGTGATTTCCTACGGTAGTGTTATTCTCAACACCGCCCAACGTAACTACTCCACTACAGAGAAGGAACTCCTTGCATTTGTTCAGTTTGCTGATGTGTTCCGCTACTACCTAGGTGGTCGAGCATTTGTTGTGCGCACTGATCATGCTGCTCTCAAGTGGCTCCATTCGCTCAAGGAACCACGCGGTCGTCGTGCCCGTTGGTTAGAACAACTTGCTGAACTCGAGTTCACTGTTATTCATCGCCCTGGCCGTCAACATTACAATGCTGATGCTCGGTCTCGCCGTCCTCCTGAGTCTGTTGCCACCACTGCCCGTCAGTCACCGCCTGACTAGTCGTCTCGAGCCGCACCAGAAGCACCTGCTCCTGCTTGTGATCCTGTACCCACAGTACCAAAACCTGCACCTCAGTCCTGGCTGCAACGCTTTACTGCTGCTGAGCTGCTTGCTGCGCAAAAAGAGGATTCTGATTTGTCGATTGTGTTAGGCTGGCATGACTCTAGTCATGATGTGTTTATTTCTCCCCCTGCACACACATTAACTGCCTCTAGCCTTGCTGCTCGCCGCTATACTTCTGAAATTCATTTGCTTTCCCTACATGATTGTATATTGCATCGCACAGACCCATCTGCTGATTTTGTTTTGCAAATAGCTGTTCTGTTCTCTTTCCAAGCTGATATTTTATCTGCAGTGCACGCCGATGTTTGTGGTGGTCATCTCGGTGCGACAAAAACCATTGACAAGGCCAAATGCCGTTTCTTCTGGCCAGGTATGTCAGCTGATTTGTGAGCATTTGTAGCTAGTTGCCAAGGGTGCATGTCCCGTAAGAGCACCACGTCTGGCCGAGCACCATTGCAGCCCATGCGGGCTTTAATAACTAAATTGTTGCTATGGATCTCGTTGGACCACTTGTTGCAAAAGAAGAATCCACGAGCGGGGTTTGAACCCAGCACCCCTGTCTTTCCGGGACAGTGCCCTATCGATTAGGCTACCGGGGATTACACACACTCATGGGTCCTTCTTGCTACACTGCTCCCCTGCTCCAACAGGCTGTGCCCTCACGCCGTACCTACTCGCGGGAGGTACGATGGGTTCGAGCCATTGCCAGGCGCCAATGTTGCAAAAGAAGGATCCACGAGCGGTTTCTACTTCTAGTCTTACCTTCACCTGAATCTTTCAGTATACTATGAGTTCTGTGCTACCTAAGTTGTCTTTTCGTGCAATATTATTCCCCGAGACTACTAGTTGTGTGAGTCGGAGAGATTGAACCTGGTTTGCCTTGTCACTCGGTCGCGTATTACATTACTGCTCGCTGCTCATGTAATCATGCCTCACTACAACTACACCAAAGACTTATCAGAGGTTTTTTCAAGACTCAGTTTCTTGTTACCATAGATGTGAGAAAGTCCTATTTTTTGTTCAAACAAGTGCACCACAGTTGAGGTAAGTCTAAATGAACAAATTTGACGAAGTGGAAACCATTATTTGTTTGCAGAATACTCACACAGTGTTGAGATTTAGGTTACTTTGAAAAAGACCAGGAGGCAGCGTTGTAAGACTGTTATTCTGAAGATGCCTGGATGAAACAAATCAATAACATAATATACCAAATAATCGGCATGGAGGAAACGAGAGAGTTTGAAAGTGCAGGGCCCTACACTATGCTTAGTTGCTTAGCTCATCCTGAGTGTTTTCAGATCTGATGGAAACATATTTGCAATACAATGATGTAGCCGATCAGTTTTACGGTAACTCTGGAGATGGCGGGACCTCTCTTCTCCCATCTTTTACTCACTGTCTTGGCATTCCTCCCAACGCCGTCTACTCAGACCTTCAACACTGTCACCCTAGCTGTTATTTTGCTCTTCCTTATAGTCCTCTGTTAATGACCTCAGCATTATATTTATACAACAAAGACGCCCATTAAACACTGAAATCTACTCGATCCTTACATTTCCGGCCCATTATGAGCACACCCAAAAACATTCGAACGATAATGCGACGGCCCTATGCTTACGGACCATAGTCACCACACACCAAACAAGTTTGGGCATGGAAACTTATTTTCTCCTGCTGGCTGGATGCCTGTTCAACGGTCTCTTGCTGTCAACGGATCTTTTTACGAAGTCGGTGAGTCTCGAAACGACGGGATACTTGGTCCGTTGTTTCTTGTTGTCTGCTGTGCCGTTGGCAGGCACGTCGACTCTCTAGGCGACATTTCCTACTCTCTGTGTAGGCATTCCTACCGACCCCTTCTGCTCTTAGACATTCCTGGCCAATTAGCAGCACACCCAAAAACATTCTACCGACAATGCGATAATACGACTCCGTCTGCCGCCGCATGTGAGAATCCCGGCACCACCTGTAGCCAATTTGGAGATGACACTGCTCTGATTTCCATAGCGAGAACTCTTGAAGACCGAAACCTACAACAGAGTGTCACAGCAGCTGGAGACTGGCGTCAAAGATGGCACCTGCTAGTTAACACGAAAAAGACAGTCATCCTCCAGTTCTACCAAAATAACCGTCCCCTGAACAGCTACCCCAGATCACCCTCAGGAATAGTCCGCTTACACAAAAACACAAACACCTTTCAGCATCACCTCCATTGGACGGAGCACGTTGAATACGTAGTCAAAAATCACTCAAGTCTATTATTCTTTTTAGACTAAGGTCTACACTCACCAGTGATTCTTTATCTCACAACTATCAGACATACATACTGTTAGGTACCTCCGCCCGTGCAGTATACCCTTTTCGACTAGCTGGCCTGCATGCACCGGACTACGTCATTCTCACCTTTCGTTCCGTTGGCCTGGGTAGCTACTTGCGCACCCATGTTTGCCATAAGTACCCAGGCCCTATATATTGCGTTGCCTCTCTTCAAATCTCTGACTCTCTCAACTTTCTTCAAATAATCGCTCTCTTGAGTCGAGCTCTCTCTAGTCATAATGTACTTGTTGCCTTGCGTTGTGTCAGAATGTCCAACAATGGCGTTCAACATTGGCGCCCGGCTTTTCGCTCGGACCCACGACCCTGCTCCAGAACCCGTCACGTCAATCTCGTCTCGTCCCCAACCTCGTCTCATCTTCAACCTCGTCTTGTCCATGTTACCTCGTCTCATCTTCAACCTCGTCTCGTCCATGTCAACCTCGTCTCTCCTATGCCAACCTCGTCTCGTCTCTATCAACCTCATTTCGTCTATGTCAACCTCGTCTCGTTCAAGCCATGCAGGTCAGCTACCTTTCTCTCTTTCTTTTTTTGAATGCGTTCCTTCTTCGTCAAATATATTTTCGGTTTTTTTTTATTTCGTGAGTTTTTTTAGTGTGTGTGCGCGGGTGTGTTCACAAAATGTTAGTGATTAGAGGTCTTATCATGGTGAACCACGCTCCAATTTTTGATGTTTAGGAGAAGTGCAACTACGCTTTTAGCCATGAAGGCAGTATCAGTAGGTTCCTCGTCACATCTAGTTTCTTATCTTTAGACGTAGAGAAGTACAGAAACAATAACTGTAATGCATGATACTAGTCGCACTGCGACTGGAGTTTTATGTCTTTAGAAAAATCAAATTCTTGTCGCAGGTAACCAGCGGCTCGCCTCTCGCCAATAAAGCACCTTATACCAATGTAAACTATTGGAAGCACACAGAAGGTGTATTATTACTTTGTACTGGCCGTCGTGGATTGATAGCAGTTACTTCCTCCGTATACAAAACGTGCCTTTTTTTAAACGGTGTTTTGAGCAAGAACCTGCTCAATGAACCGCGCCAAAGGCTGTCATCGACAAGCCACATTCATGTCGAGGTAAGTTTAGTTGATTCCGAACCGATTCTCCACGGAAGGCATGCACGTGAGCAAGTTGCCGACAGGAACTCATGAGTCAATTGAAAAAAGCTAACACTTTCTTGCTGGAAACTGACACAGTGACGAAGTGGAGTTCGCGGCTGGAACACAGAATCACGCGGCACTCGCTGCCCTGCAGCTGGCCAGGCTCTTAGGTCTACTTACGGTGTGCGGCCTGCAGCATGAGAACATAAAGCTGCTCCGCCTGCACCGCAGTGCAACCAGCGCAGACTCCGGATCGGAATAGGGCTTGAAAGTGATGACGTCAAAACCGTCAGGGAGTAGTAAGTTGACATCAGATTTCTATTTTTGGATCCACTAAGGTGTGACTTTGCTATTGCCTAAGTATGTGGGTGCATAGCAACCCACTCATGTCGCATGCAGGTGTGACTTTTATTTCGCCACCAGTTGTAACCCCGCCCCCAGTAGCCAAATCAGTCAGTTTCACTGGCTACATCACCATGCTGTGGGTAAGACGGCTTGAAATGTGCTTGGATCCATACAAAAACTGGATCCAAGTGGATCCAGTTTTTAAATTTTTGAAATTGTTGCTATGCTGTGGTGTAGCACTTTCAAGCCCTATGTCGACGACCTGGCTTTTAAATCAGAATATAAAATAAAAGAATCAAGCATCTGCAAACACCACCCAAGCATCACTACTATTACTTGGTCCGACTTATTATAATGTGCGCTTCATTTCAAAACTCAAGCATCTGTACAAAGGAGCACCTGTACAAAAAATTAACCAAGAGGCGGTAGATAGATAACTACTGTGTCGTTTCTTGGCCTGACCTTCTAGTTTTCATCGCTGCTGGTGTCTCAGGGCGCATCTGCAAGTGCGGCAACCTGCAAAACGTCGACATTTTTTTCATCTCCTCCAAGCTACACTGCGCTTCTTTGATTTTTTTCACTCCATAGGCACGGTTTCCACGATCGACTTCGCCTCCTTCTCGTGCAGTGTGACTACCAGAATGGTGGCTGTAGGTGTTTTCACCTGAAGCTCCCACGGTACCTTCAAATCAGGCGAACAAGTAAACCACCGCGCATAAAAAATCACTTCTGACCACCGTGTACCGCGCGCGTACTGAGTCTGATCTGTGTCGACATGTCATGCAGTCAGACCATGCGTGCTCTTCCCTGCCTGTTTCACAAATCCACTGGCCCTGGAGACTGGCGATCTTGTGACGCATCGCGACCGCGGCTCCGCGCGCGGATCCGAGGACTCCGCACCGTATCCGCCGGATAATTCACCCTTCCTGCGCCTCAGTTTTCCAGCCAGGCTGTCGCCTGAAAATCGACCTCAAGGCCGGTTATTTATTTCCATTAACTTCTCGACGATCTCTTCTGTGATCTTGATTCGTCGGCCGCCACATCGTGAACGACTGCGAGAGAGATCAGCAAACTGGACGCAGTGATGCTGGTGCTTTCTGCACGAGTTTCTGGATGACGAGTTTGCTGAAATTCTGCCAAGGAAACATTGATTGCAGCGATTTCAATCTGCCAGGAGGCACTCCAGAACGATCGCCTAGGAGGTTCTGGTACTCCGTGACAATCCCCCATCGCAGCAGGGTGTTGATTTCAGCACCAGGCCTTCTCTGTGTTGCGTGAGAAGCAACAGGAGTCCTCTGAGGACAAAATTTGGATGCAAAATGCTCGAGTCGACTAGGATCCTGAGCCGCTGCCTCCTTTGGAGTCGGAGCCATTTCTTCTTCAACATCACAAATTGACAACTGAATGATAGTGTTAGACAGCTGGAAAGTTTATTCTGTCCTGAGATTTTTCAATTTGTTTGGTTGATGTTCGAAGCGAAACGCACATTTTAATAATTCGGACCAAGTAGTTTGATGACGTATACATTCACCCAAATGCTAAAACCAAAACAAATAAAACAGAACACTCTGAGACAGAATGAAACCGATTGCATCAATGACAAGTCCGTTGATGCTCGTAATCGTGGCATATGAGCCAACATACGGCTATCCGTAACGATGCGATGTCCGCCAATACCGGATCCAATGCGCAGTACGATGCACGTAACCCTTTTAGACTGTGAGCCAAGTGCATGAATTCATGATTTTCGTTCCCACTTTGGGTGTACCGCGATTTTGTTCTTTTAGCATGTGGAGAGACCTAATAGAAGATCATTTTTGATTGTTGTCAGTTTGGGAAGCTTGCAGGGAAGTCAAAATAAGCAATTATCTTAACATACCCCGTTTCCATAGCAACTACATAGCAACTGACATAGCAACATGCTATTTTGAAGGTGTTTCTTACTTTTTTCAGCCGGCAACGGCACTGGACGAAGAAATGTATATCAAGCGTCATTGCAGCTGGGTTAAAATAACTATACGAGCCAAAAATTATAGAATTACGCATAAGTGCATTGTATAAAGTACGTGAACATTTTAAATATTACTCGAAGTGACGATTATTATTATTATAATTATTAAATTTTTGATGCACTGGTAGGTAAGTGCACATGAAATGGTGCCGACAACCACGAAATGCATTTCAGGAATGATAATGTACAGAACAAACAGGTGGCATTCAATATACAAAGCCCAGCAGCAGCGAATTCTCCAGACAACGATTGGAAAAGACCATCAACAACAGCCAGGAGAATCTGGTTTAATCCGGTGCAATGCTCATTTCACCCTCTACATCTCTATAATATATACATTTACAGTATGGCAGAACAATGTTAAAGAAGTTGCTGGATACAGGATTTGTATATTTGCACTCATATAACTGATCAATTTCATTCTTAGGGTACCCCGTAAGAAGACCTTGAGTCTGTGGGGATTGCCCTATCAAAATAATATTATTTTATAAATAATAATAATAATAATAATAATAATCAATGTAACGTTACTTCGTAAGTACTGCTGTATTGCTTCCTAAGTTACATGTATAAGTGCAAAGGGTAGAGCAATGACCGTAACCAGTAACGTTACAGGACCACAGGGGTATACCGGCAGATACAGATCTGTAGTTTATTTGAACTATAATAATAATTATTTTGAAACATTACCCATTGTATGTACAGAACACAAGCGGAAAGATACATGCATATTCATGTTAATCATAGTCTGAAGCACTTCAGTATAAAAGATCGAAACAGTTATTAGCTCTCCGGAGATAAGGTACATTGTATATGTACGTTCTACATGTATTTCTGCTCCAACACTGATTACAAAACCTTTAGTTTAGCTTGACTGATCAGCAGCAAGCATGCTAGCACACTGATATGATGGACATGATGATGTTCGTACTGCCACTGCGCTGCACTAGCACTGCACACAATACTATAGAAACCACGAAAAAACATCGTCATGATGCGGCTGGGTTTGCACCACCGTACATTTTTGCGAGGTCAGTGGTGCAACAGAAGTCCGCTCCAGCTCTTGTGACCTTGGTTCTTGTCGATGGCGGCTATTGATTTGGCCAAAGTAGTTTCTCCCTTCTATTTGGGCATGTTCGTGCCTGATTTGGAAGTGACAACAAGCTGAATTCGTATCTAGTCGAGTAGATGAAACGAACTGGGGAAAAAAATTGCGGTACGCTCGAGGTCGGAACGAAAAATAATTCTAACAGGATTTTTGGTGCCTGGCTCACAGTCTATTTGTTCGCAGAATACTCACACAGTGTAGAGATTTCGGTTACTTTGAAAAAGGCCAGGCCGTAGCGTTGCCAGATTGTTATAACCAAGATTCCTGGATGAAAAAAGACAAATAATCGGCATGGAGATAATGAGCTTGAAAGCGCAGTGCTCTATGCTATCCTTGTTTGCTTAGCTTATCCAGAATGTTACCCGATCTCATGGAACTGTTTTCGCAATACTATGATGTAGCCGATCATTTTTTAGCAACTTGGGAGGCGGCGGGACTGCTCTTCTCCCATATTTTGCTCTCTTTGTAGGCACTCCTGCCGACGCCGTCAACTCCGACCTTCAATACTGTCACTCTACCTGCTGTTTTGCTCTTCCTCATAGTCCTCTGATCTCAGCATTCAATTTATACAACAAAGACGACTATCAAACACAGAAATCTACCCGATCCTTATATTTCTGGCCCATCGGCAGCACACCCAAACAAATTTGAACGATAATGTGACAGCGATATGCCTATTGATCACAGTCACCGCGCACCGAACAAGTTCGGGCATGATAACTTCTTTTCTTCTGCCGACTGGATGCCTGTTCAGCGGTCTCTTGCTGTCGACGCATCTCTTCACAAAGTCGGCGAGTCTCGAAACGACAGGATTTTTTGGAATTCTTTATTCCCACAATGGCACCATCACCAATAAGAGATATGTTTATGAGAAGGTGAGATGCTTTGGGTGGGGCTGTGGGTTATGCAGTTGGAAAGTGATTTACATCACTTTGAATTTTACAAGTAAAGGAGAGGGTGAGCGCTGCAGGAGCAGGTTGAGTTAATCAGCAGTGAGCAGATTTCTTGTTTGAAAGAAGGTCGGGATGAGACGTCACGAATGCTAGGAGGGAGGGCATTGAAGTATTCTAGGGACTTGTACAGTGGGAAGTCTTTACAGCGATCGGTTCTGGTGGGTGGGAGGTGCCAAATGCGTGTGTTTCGAAGGCTATACTGGGCAGTAACTTGAGCGGGGGTGTTGAGCATGCGTATGTGTTGTGGGGTACAATGATTTATGGAGGGTCCAAGAAGGGTGAGCTTCACTTTGCGGCGAGAGAACATTGTCGGCCATTTGAGCAGATGGAGCGGTGTTGAATGATTCAGGGGAGTTTAGAGGGGGAGACGGAGGCAAATTCTGGCCGCCTTGCACTAGATTCGCTCAAGATGGTCATGGGCTGTGATTGAGAGCGGGATGACAGCAATGCATGCATAGTCAATTATAGGCAGGATATATCAGGGGCGTAGCACCCGCTACGACTGGTACGACCATGGCCGTACCACTTTTCGAAAAATGTGGTCCGTCTGGAACGCGAAAAACCGTAATAAAAAAAATCAGGATCAATCGATGCATACATATGTACATGTATGCGCATCAGACTTTGACCATTTTCTAGACTCGTACTCGTAAATCTGTTATGCATCTGCAGTCGTACTGAGTACTGTACTCGACTCGACTGCACACTGCGCCTGAAGTGTGCCAGAAGTTCCCAGAACGCAGGATTTTGTGTCTTTTTTACAAAATTTTCCCGGGGGAGGTCCCCCCCGACCCACCTTCAACACGGCCTTCAGCCGCACCGACCTTTGGTCGTACCACTTCCAAAACCCCTCATACGCCCCTGTATTATGTTCTGTAAATGAGAGAGAGTGATTTTGTGTGTAGAGTTGATTTGAGCCGAAAGAGAATATTAAAAGATTGTACGGCTTTCTTCAGCACAAAGTCAAGGTGGACTGTCCATCTTAGGTCGTGCTGAAAGATGATGCCGAGGTGGGGATGTTGCAGGACATTTCTGAGATGTGCATTGTTGAGCTCTATGCATGGGAGATGGCGAAGGGGGCGATTTCCGGTGTAGAAGGTGAGGACTACCATTTTTGCAGTGTTAATTAGAAGGTGCCAGCGCTCCAACCATCCAGCGGTGGCTGACACGCTGCTCTGCAGTTGCTGTTCGAAGTGTGCGACAGAGCCACCTGGAGCAGACAAGGGCTGTGTCCTCAGTAAACTGGCTTCACCTGGTGCTGGCATTCGCGCAATCGGCAGGCAGGTCGATGGTGTACACCAGAAACAGCAGTGGTCCCAGGACTGAGCCCTGAGGCACTCTGGCCGGGATGGAGATGAGGGCTGATGTTGTTCCCTCAACTCTCACTCGCTGCCTACGCGCAATCAAGTACACCGAGAACCATCACTGCTTCCTGGTGCCACTGTAGTGCTTGAGTTTGGCGATCAGGCCCTGATGCCATACTCGGTCAAAGGATTTGCTCAGATCAAAAAAAGCAAGCTGGAACGTGCTCAGAGTCACGAGCCTCCGAAATTTCATGCACCAGTCGAGTAAGTTGCAGCTCCGTGCCGTGTTTCTCCTTGAATCCGGATTGGTTAGAAGGTAAGTGCGTTGAGATGTGTTTGTAGAGGTGCGAGTGAACAAATTTGTTCTTCTATTTTCGAGGTTGTGCTGAGCAGAGAGATGGTCCGGTAATTTGTTGGCTGGGACAGGTCTCCTGACTTGTGGATGGGGGAGATCGTGGCATCGTTCCAGTCTTGGGGAATTTCTCCTGTTGCAAAGGACAAGTTCAGGAGGGCAGCCAGGGATTCTGATGTTTCTGGTGCTGCGTCTTTGAGGAGACGGGTTGGTAGGAGGTCCGAACCAGGGCTTTCATGTGTGTTGAGACCTTGTAGAAGCATCTGGACCTCTTCTGTCGATGTTGTGATGGTAGTCAGGTTGCAGGTTATGTCAGGCGTTGTGTGCATGGGCGGGGTATTTGGTGAGCAGTTGCTGAGAGATTGCTGGCTCTGGGAAACGAAAAACTCATTCAGGACAGAGGCTTTGTCTGAGGCAGTAGTCACAGTGATGATGGGGTGATGAGATTTGGAAAGGTCCGCTTGGATGGCGTTTTGCTGTTCTTGATAAGGTGATGGAGGTTTGTTCCTTCCGCGGCTGTGCGATGGACAAAGTCAGACTTGCTGTGACGGAGAATTGTGGTTACACTGTTGCGTTGGGCAGTGAAGTGTTGCCAGTCACTTGCCGTGCAGGTAGTTTGGTAGTTGCGGAACTTCTTGATACTTGCTTCGTTTTTTCCTGTGCCTTTTGCAGGCATGTCGACTCTCGAGGCGGCATTTTCTACTCTCTGTGTAGGCAACAGCTTTTCAACTTGGAAGGTTCTAAGTTGTAGAAATAGCATAAGGAGTGCGCATCCAAGATATGCTAGAGCTATTTGCCAGTTAGTTGTAGAACGTCAGTACCGTCGGTCAGTGTCGTGCAATGTTATCGCATGAGCTGATTGTTTAGTAACTGGTGGTGTTAGTGGACATTATACCGCAACATATAATTCCTTGTTCCTTTTTACTTTATATATATATTCAAGAGAGCACTGCATTTCATACAAATCCATTAGAAGCATCGCTTTAACTTTTCAGTCTCCATGACCATCATCAGGAATGAAGTGAGCATGGAAAAAACAGCGCTCACTAGGTACCGTGCTTTGTTTCCTTGTTTTATACCACTGCAAGCTATTCAAGTGCAATGAAGACGTGTGAAGCGTCCTACAAGGTTTTACAACCAGTTTAATATATTTTCGAATTGTGTGCGGAAGCCAGCATCAACGGGTCACAAGACCATCAGAGAACACAGGAGACATCAGTACTGCCGCCGTCTTCTCTGCGATGCCATCGAAGACAAATGCGCAGAGAGAGATTACCGCGGGAGGCGATACAAGCAGTCTAGAGAGCAACTGTGGACGTTTACACAGTCGGACTACCTATTGATCCGTTCTCTTTAACGTGCAGTGGTTACCGAAGAACGAATAAGTTCCAACGCCAGACTAAATCGGAAGATTTCTGGGCTTCGAGAGGCGGATCAACGTGTGGCGGGAACCAACAGCTCACCCCGCGGCCCAGCTCCTGTTGCCGCCGTTGGTGTTGCGTCACCCGGTGGGCATACGACCAGTGCTGAGCCAGTCAATGAGCGGGCGTTGGTGGTGGGCGACTGTGTGTCCGACCAGACAAGGCGTCTGCTGGAACATGGACCTAGCTTTGTCCCGTCGACGGGGAGGCTCACCAAGCAAGAACGAACAGATGTTGAGACATCGGTTGAGAGGATGGCGTTCACCCTCCGGTGGCAACAGCCCCAGCCTCAGGGTGTGGACCTCAAAGAGGAGGACCCACCGCCAGAGATCAGACAGGACAAGAAATTGTGGAAGCTGATGAAGCGTGGCTTTAAGCAGCCCCCACAGATGGACGACAAAGACGAAAGGAACATGGCCAACTTCCGCGACGAGGTGTTACGAGCTTACGACAGACACACACCCTCTAAGCCCAATCTGACGCAGGAGGAGCGGGTGAAGCTGAAGCGACTTCGCACAGACCAAGAAACCATCATCAAACCATCGGATAAAAGTAAAAAAACTCGTTGCTATGAGACAGGAGCTGTATTTGCAGAAAGCAGAAGACATATTATCGAACATGACCATGTATGAGAAAGTAGATTTGACCATAGAGTCCTACGAGACCAAGACACGAGAAGTAATACTGTCAGAGTGCAAGAACATGGATTCAAAACTCCTAAAGTCAATCCTACCAAGCAGTACGAAGTTCCCCGAGTGGTACGGTCTTCCAAAGGACCATAAGCAGAACTTACCATTGCGACCCGTGGTAGCAGCGTGCGACAGCCCAACGACTGGAGTATCTATTGTATTGGAGCGCATCCTACAGCAGCTCATTCAATTTGTCCCGGCCCACCTGGCTAACACGACGGAAGCAATAACCCACATATGTGACGCATGTCCGGGATTGAACGCCCCCGATGGCACCATTGTTATGTCCATGGATGTAGTCGGGTTATATCCGAGCATACCTATTCGGGAGGGCGTTCAGGCAGTGGTGGATATGCTGCAGCAATATTCCCAGCGGATCGACATGTTTGGGCTGAGTGTGAGAGGGGTACGGAATCTGCTGCTGTTTGTTCTCAGCCACAACTATTTCAGATTTGGCCATCAGATCTATCACCAAGTGGACGGGGTTGCAATGGGTAACAATCTTGCACCCCCATTTGCGATTCTATTCATGCATACGGTTGAGGCCAGGCTTCTGCAGGATTCTCCGTTAGTACCGCTCCTCTACAAACGCTACATCGACGATATCCTGCTGCTATGGACCCACGGCAGAGAGAGCTTGATGCGGTTTGTGCAGCATTTCAACTCTGCACACCCAAGTATCAACTTCACATATGAGCTCAGCGAGGTGAGTGGCTCCATAAATTATATGGATATCACAATTATGATCCAGGAAGGCAAGCTGGCATACAAGCTGTACCAGAAGGCATGTGCTAGTGGTCTACTCATTAATTATACTTCGGCAGTTCCCCACCATATCAAATTGGCAGTTGCTTCGTCACAATTCCTAAGAGCTCAGAGGCTCTCATCGAATACCAGAATGCGTGCAGAAAGTGAAGCGATGGTTCATGAGCAATTAAGATTGAACAATTACCCAGAGAAAATCATTGAAGAGGCACGCACTGCCTCCATAAGGCCAAAGCGTCGTCGCCATGCCAACCCATGCTGCGCATTTCTAAAGCTTCCATATAAGTCAGATAAAGGACATCAAGCAGTGAATAAAGCAATCAGAAAGTATAAAATTCCGGTTAGAGTCGTATATGAGCACACTGCTAGCCTGAGGCGCACATTGTGTCGCTCCGCCCTCGTTCCTCCTCTATGTGTCAAGGCTGCAAATCCGCTACAACAGAAAAAGAGAGGTCGCCCAAAGGGGCCATGTATCTCGTGTATATCCGGGGGACAGGATGTATGTATGCAGAAGAATGTTGTATATCAGCTGAAGTGCAAAGAATGTCCGGAACAATATGTTGGTGAGACTGGCCGCTTTCTGGAAACTCGCCTGGAGGAACATAATGGTGAGGCAAGACGCCAGGAACTCGACAAGCCATGGGGCCAACATTTTCGCACCACTCACCCTGGATGTAAGCTTAACTATGGGCAAAGTGCATTCTCTGCAGTTGAAGTAATAGGAAGAGAGCCTGATCGAGCCCGTCGAAAACTGCGCGAGGCGATTGAGATTCGTGATGCCAAGCCCCATGTGAACATAAGCACCGGATGGGATTTGTTGTGAATTTTCTCAGCTTCCCCTGCTGCTACTTCAATATCACTGAATAATTATAATATGAGGCGGGTCACTCAAAACCATTCTATTCCTGATGCCTCGTCGCGTCCCTGGTGGTAACAGTTTGGCATGGAAGTTTTAACCTCATAGTGCATTGACTCATGGGGCTCCGTGCTCCCCTCCTAGATCCTGTGCTAGAATTAACACCATAATTATTTGGCATGTACCCTCACTTCGTAGAGCACAACGGCGCGCTCTTCTTCTCCATGATGTGCACAGTTGCACCTTCTCTCTCTCCCCCCCCCCCCCCCCCCTCTGTATAGAGGTGACATAACTCGCATCATTTTATTTTTTGGCGCTACACTCTGTGCAACGCCATTCACAGAGCACAATGCACGCTACCTTTTGCTGCTTCTCCTCCGTGATGTGCTAGTTGCGCCTTTTTCTCTCTCTCTGTCATACTAGGTGACATAATTCGCATCTTTTTTGGCGCTACACTCTGCGTATATACTGCTCTTGTGTGGCTTCCACGGTATTCGTTTTTATTACCTGATGATGGCCAAGAGCCGAAACGTTGTAAAATAACGGAACTGGTTCGGATGTGATATGCAGCGCTATGGGAATGGGTGTGTCCACCCGAATTCTTTTCACAGTTTAATATAGTTAGAATAAAATGAGAAGGAGCGTGAGAATGGAGCAGCTGGTGATTATTCATAACGCGTGTCGTATGAACTTATGCAGTGGATCTGAGAATGGTAGCAGTAGATGAATGTGGCAGGTGTGTGTGCACGTGGACAAAAAAACTGGTTGTTTTAGTTATTCTTACTATGTTACGATGTTCCACTGATGATAGGAATATTTTGGAATATTTTATTCTAGTAATTGTTTTATATGGTTATGAGTGCAAAATTGGGTTTTTTTCTCTTCAAAAATCTGATGCTTCAAGGTTCCATTGATTGTTACACAGCTTTGTTGGGTTCCTGACTGGTGTTAACCCTGCTGGCCTACTCGTCATGTGTTCAACAGTTGTGGCCCCGCATACTGTGTTTCATTGTCTCCTTTTTACATTGCTTTACATTTAGTTTCCCTAGTGTTTCTGTCTTCTTCACTTTGTTTGGGCTTTAGCTCTTTTTCCATCCTCAGGAGAGGATGTCTTTTTTTTGCCGGGGGATAGTCTTATACATGCTGTTGAACCATGCTTCACACTGTTTAACTGCTTTGTACACACTGCATTGTATCGCTGACACGTGCACCTTTTTTGCTGATGAAAACAACACATTTGTGCTGATGAGTGCACCACTTTTGTGCTGATGAGGGCACCAATTTCCTGAATATGATTACTTTGTCAATTGTCCAGTCGTCTCCTCAGAGCAGGAACTGAAGGATATACCCTCTCTCCCCCTCTGGATTGGTTTGGATTGGTTTGGATTGGTTTATTCAGTTTAATGTCGAATAACAAACAGGCAGTGTTGCCATATTACATGAGATCGAATAAAGTTACAGGCACACAAATGTAAGGAAAAGATTAAAGGAAAAAAATAGAGTAGGATAGAGTAGGATAGAGTAGGACATCAGAGGAAAGATTGCATAATTATTTGATCAGAGAGCAAAGTTAGTCCGTGAACTTTCCGGTGGGGTAAGAGAGCAGTCAGGAATTGACTTGGTTTCTTCAGTGATCGTATAGATAGAGGCACCGTGTTCCAGAGAGCGGGACATTGACATGAAGGGCTGTGCGCGGGAAAAGACGCAGGGGAACATCTGTGCTCTTCGTTCGATGGGTGTGTGACAGAAGTGTAACGAGGTCATGAAGAAGCACACTACAGTTATTATGAATTGCAAGAAAGGTTAGCAGGAGGAGTTTGCGGCAATACGTTGATTGCAGGATCTGAATGCTGAGGCGTTCATAAAGAGGGGCAGTCGCAGACAGGAAGGGAGCAGAGCAGACAACACGCACAGCTCGCTTGATAAGTTTCTCAAGACCATCACGTTGTGCAGAGGAAAGGGAAGAGGAAAAGCTGTTGCATGCATATTGGAATGTGGGTAAAATTATACATCTCAAGTAGGTTGAGCGGCATGGCATTAGAAGGCACTGGCTGTGGCGGAAGAGAATTGTGTTTTTCGACTATTCAGGATTAGGTTGCGCTCACCAAGCCAGTTGCTGAGATAGGTGATGGCTGAAGACAGGTTGTTTGACGGCACTACCTTGTCCTTCCTGCTATCGTGTAGCGTGATGTCGTCCGCGAAATGGGTTACCTGGACGGCAAACTGATCCAATTCACAGGCTACATCCCTGACATATATGACAATCAATAGTGGTCCCAGTACAGACCCTTGGGGAACCCCACTTGAGCATGTGAAAGATGAGCTGCTATCGCCGCTGATGACGACTTGTTGACGATTTGAGAGGTAGTCGCTTAACCAGTTCAGGGCTGTGCCGGAGATTCCAAGCTGGAATAGATCTTCCACAAGTGTCTGATGTTGCACCTGATCAAAGGCCTTTGACATGTCCAGGAAAGCAGCACCAGTTGACAGCCCGTCATCTCGGGCTCTTAGGAATGTGTCTGTAACCATTGTGAGAGCATCCTCTTTAGAGTGCTGGTGTCTGAAGCCACATTGACGGGAAGGGTAAAGATTATGTTCAGCCAGGTATTGACTTAGTTGCTCATCTACGATACACTCAAGTAGCTTGGAGACTATAGGAAGCAAAGAGAGAGGTCTATAGTTGGTGGGTTGACTGGGGTCACCACCTTTGTAGACGGGAGTGATATTGGCGATTTTCATGCTCGGTGGCAGCTGGCCTTCGGACAATGATTTGTTGCAGATGAGCATCAGTGAGGGTGCAAGAAGGTCAGCGTAGGATTTAAAAGGATCTTTGCTGGCAAGCCATCACTGCCAGTAGCTTTTGTCGTGGCTATTGACGATAGGATCTTACGCACACAGGCAATGGTAACGGGCTTTAAGATTGAAAGGCTGTTCGGAGACATGGGGCCTTGAGGTAGCGTCAAGGCTGGGGGACATTGAGGATCATTGACAATGCCTGCAAACACATTACCAATGTCATCCAGGGAGCATTTGGGAAGAGTATGGACTGGCTGCCGTCCGCTCAGCTGATTCAATACACGCCAAGTCTGCCTTGGGTTCCCCGTTGTATTCACAAATGCCTCATTGTAATGCTGTTCCTTCAGTGCTCGGCTAGTGCGGGTAACCTTCTGTCTGGTCTGCCGGAAGATGCGGTAGTCCACATCAAGTCTGGTTCTCAGCCACTTAGGATGCAGTTTGTTTCTCTGAACAAGTAACTCGACCTTTTGGTTTGTGACGCGGTCCCGCGAGAGGAGCACAGATCGTCCTATTTTTAGCTGACGACATTATGATGTTGAGTTCGGATGATTATCACATGAAAAAGACTTTCAAACATTAAAATATTGTTCCATTGTTCTCGGATTATGAGTGCGCTTACTTCACTTTCATCGATATATTCATAGGTGTTTATTCTCACTTCATTTCTCTCTATCAGTGCTTTTCTTGAATTTTTTTTTTCAAAAGTACAACTTAGCTTGACAACACGTTTAGTCAGGGCATCAAATACTTTCCCAGAGAGCATTGAGTGGGAAGCGGCTAGAACATCACCAACGGTGGAGGATTTAGACACTACTCTCCGAATAGGAGTGGATGGGGTGCTTGGGTTGTGTGAACAATTCTGAACATGGCTCTTTAGGTTGCAAAGACTCACCTGCTCTGGGCAGCCTAGTAGCGGCGCCTCGTAGAAATCGCATTTCAAGACTGACTGCTTGATGACGTCAGCCACAATAGTACGTGGTGACACCAAATTATCTAGACAAAGTGAATCTTTGTAGGTACGGACATTTCGTGCTTTGCTCCAGCCAACATGAAATGCACTTCGCACCAAACTAATGTTTACAGCTTGGCGTTTCCAGAGCAGCGTCTACAAACAACGAACAAATGCCACACATCCATTGTTCATGCTGCGGAAGAAAGGGACTTGGAACAAGGTCAGCACCAGTTTTCAAGCTTCCAGTCGCTTTTCTGGTGACCGATGATTGTCAACAGGAGTCACGGTGGTGCTGATGGAGATGGGTGATGGCTTTGCGAACGGCACCTCACATTTTGCAAGTTTGGACGGTCGTCCAATCACACCCGACCCAAAAACACTACAGTTACTATCATGTGCCTCCCTCAGTTTCATTGCCCCACACCCTTCACTAGTCCTTACATACCTCTCTTTATTCTCCTGAGCACTCAGTCGGTAGAGTCGGTAGAGAATGAGACTCTTAATCTCAGGGTCGTGGGTTCGAGCCCCACGTTGGGCGACAAATGTCGTCGTGCAAGAGACGAGCTGCCTCTTCTACGCTCTCGCCACGCCACAAATGCAAAATGACTAGTACATTGGTTTGTTCTCACGTCGGAGAGAGAGAGAGAGAGAGATCTTTTCATTACCACACTTCAGGACTGGAGGAGAGAACTGAACTCCCACAAGGGAAGACAAGAGAATATAATGAGGGGACGTGGAAAAGGTTGGGAAAAGTGGGGCGATGGAGACGAAAGAGGTGCTCAAAAGTGGGTCGTGGAAGTGAAATAGGTGCACGTGAATAATACAACTAGTCCCGAACGGGACGGGAGACAAAGACGGCAGATGATGAAATACGATGGACACAAGACGGCAACTGGACAAATACAACGGAGACAAGACGAGAAATGCGTATACAACGGGGACGAGATGAGAAAGAATGCATACGGAGGGGACAGAAGACGGTGCAGCGGCATGTAAAAAGCATTCCAAGACAGTGCAGCAGCGTGTACCACGGGTCAGCAGCATGTACGACACAGAAACGCAAACGCAGCAGCACGTACAACAAAGAGACACAAGCGCAGCCACATGTACGGCAAAGAGACACAAGCGCAGCCACATGTATGACAAAGAGCTACACGCGCAGCCGCATGTACAACAAATCCGTCGTACAACTGACATGCATGTCGCACACAATAATTGAGGACATACATCAGCATTTTTAGGCCTTTTTAATAGTTGGAGAACAAGATTCTAATTCAGTAATATGATCCGACACAGCATATTTTTAGAGACGCCTTTCTTCGCTATATTACTAAACTTACGACCGCTATCACAGACACATCTGGCGAAGTAGTTCCCCTATGCCTATCCATAGATCTATTTTTGGTATTTTATATTTTTTAGACAAGCAATTACAAACTGGCCTGAAAAAATCAACTGTAAAGGAGCGTAAAGCTACGAGGGTGACTCCTCACACAACTCAAAGACCTTACCTTTGTACTCTAACAGGAACTGAAATTTACAAGAAAGAGGCACCCACACTAATCCCTGCCAGAACTCGCTGGAGACCTTCGATGACATCCACACAGTGAAGCACAAGAAGAAGAAGAACGATCCGGCACGGACAACTATTTCGAATCAACATTTCTTTTGAGAGAACAAGCTGCACGTGAGTGTAAAATAGCTAAACCTTCGTAGTTATCGGCCTGAAACAATACTCAAGGGCCCCTGAAATGATGGCAACTCGTGAGATACTTCCGTAAAACAAGGAAGCTGTCAAGGACAAATTTCTGACATGTCAAGTGGTCCTCAACGCGTTCTCAGCAGGTCACCTGCGGCCTCGTGCCCAGAGGATTCTGGCCGCATTCAATGCATACGTAAAAGCCGTGACTGCACTGGTTCACAAAATCGCAATGCGCCGGGAGAGGTGGCAAGAGGCCCACCGCCGGTGACTTCCGGCGTGTACCGGCGATATGTGAACCAACCCTTACACGACCACACTACAACAGATACACACTGTACTACTTTGAAGTACATTGTATATACAATCAGAAACTGCTACCACAATGCACAAAACTGAGACATTCGACGACCTGACACCTGGCTCCAACGCGCTAAGCCTGCCACAGCACTAGGTAAAAAATATACTCATGTACTATAAATGTAGAAAGGAAAAGGACATATGGATACGAGTTAAGAGGAACTCTCCATTACTGTAACTGGATACTATATACAGTCAGAAAGTTGAATAACTAGGCACAAAACTGACAAGAGTACTGAGACATTCGACGTCCTGACACCTAGCTTCAACACATCTCCGTAGCGCTAACCGACAGCCTTCCAACTTGGAAGGTTCAAGGTTATGAAAAGACCAAAGAGGGAAAGGCAAGCGCAACGAAAACGAGCAAAAAACGAGCAAAAGTTTCAAATTGCACACCTGATGAGCCGTCACCAACCATACGGCGAAACGTACATCGTGTGAAACAACTTGTTTTGTAGTCAACTAGTCCATCACAATGTCATGCATGAGTTTGGCTTTCGGTTTGTACAATTCGTTTTCGCAAAGCTTCCCCTTTCCTTACTTATCTTTGATATTTATGACCCACCCAAGTTGGGTGGTGTGCTGCTTTGCGGCTTCGAATTGTAGTTAGAACGCTTTGTCAAATATCGTACTGGTCTCGTCATCGTCCAGTAACAATCGACATTCTTTGTTCCGTTGGGACTGTGGCTTTTGCTAGTTTTCGTTGCGCTTGCCTTCCCCTCTTTGATCTTTTCATAACCTTGAACCTTCCAAGTTGGAAGGCTGTCGGTTAGCGCTATGGAGATGTGTTGAAGCTAGGTGTCAGGACGTCGAATGTCTCAGTACTCTTGTCAGTTTTGTGCCTAGTTATTGCACTTTCTGACTGTATATAGTATCCAGTTACAGTAATGGAGAGTTACTCTTAACTCGTATTCATATGTCCTTTTCCTTTCTACATTTATTTATGGCTCAACATCCGAGTTTCATGTACTATAAATGCTGCTTTTTGGTATAAATCGTCAAGGACACATATGGGAAATCTATTACGATCCATTATATGTTTCAGCAAGTCGCAGATCCCTGTATACGGTATAAGCAGCTTTTTCCCCATGTACCGGATCTTTTGAATTTCATGCACCTCACATCACACGAGGTTTTTGGCGGTTGGGCTGGAAAATGCATACCGGTATACAACTTGTAGTGCGGCAGCTGGGTGTAACAAACACATTATTGTTACCTTTTACATGTGTATATTTTTTACCTGGTGCGGTTGGGGCCTAAACAACCGATTTTGAAGTTGTTTTATTCAAGACAAAATATGAGAAAATGATTGTGTATGCGTATATGTGATGGTGAGTGAAAGAGACTGACGTCATGGCAGCCAGGTTACTACAACAACACCGAAGAGTCTTCAGAGGTATTTCAAGCCTCAGTTTCTTGTCAAAATATATGTGAGAACGTTCTATTTTTTTCAAACAAGTGCACCACAGTTGGTTTAAGTCCATATGAACAGATTTGACGAAGTGGAAACCAATATTTGTTTGCAGAATACTCACACAAAGCGGAGATTTAGGTTACTTTGAAAAATACCAGGAGGTAGCATTGTCAGATTGTTATTCTGAAGATTCCTGGATGAAAAAAGTCAAAAACAGAATATACCAAAGTAATCGGCAGGGAGAAAACGAGAGAGTTTGAAAGTGCAGGGCCTTACACTATGCTTGCTTGCCTAGCTCCTCCTGAATGTGTTTCGATCTGATGGAAACGTATTTGCAATACAATGATGTAGCCGGTCAGTTTTGCGGCAGTTCCTGAGATGGCGGGACCTCTCTTCTCCCATCTTTCACTCTTTGTCTAGGCACTCTTGCCGACACCGTCTACTCAGACCTTCAACACTGTCACCTTGGTTGTCATTTTTGCTCTTCCTCTTACCACTCTTTATGATCTCAACATTATATTTATACAACAAAGACGCCTATTAAAACACTGAAATCTACCCGATCATTACATTCCCGGCCCATTATCAGCACACCCAAAAACATTCAAACGATGATGCCAGTTCAGCGGTCTCTTGCTCTCGACGCATCTTTCCACGAAGTTGGTGAGCCTCGAAACGACGAGATACTTGGTCGGTTGTTTCTTGTTGTCGGCTGTGCCTTTTGCAGGCACGTCGATTCTCGAGGCGACATTAACTACTCTCTGTGTAGTCATTCCCGCCGACGCCTTCTGCTCTCAGACATTCCTGGCCAATTAGGAGCACACCTAAAAACATCCGACCGATAATGTGATAATACGACACCGTCTGCAACCTTGTTGACTTTGATGAAAACATAGCGATGTTATAATTTTTCACTTCTATTTTTCTTTAACCATTTGAGGCCCATAGTACGGATATATCCGTACCAGTGTACAGTGCATACTTTTCAAAGCGCAACCTGGCGTAACTCGGCCGTTCCTTGACCAAATCGGACAATCGAAAGGGCTAACGACATTAGAATTGTCTCAGGTATCGGCTCGAAAAAACCCGAAAGCGATTCGAGTTTGGAGAGCGGAGATACGAGACTCGAACTAAATTCGCTCAGCAGAGTCAACTCGAGCGCGAGCATTTTGAACTCGTTTTTAGGGGTTTTCCCCGACTCGCGGCCCACGCAGCTACAGATAGTTCACGTCATGCAATTTGTTGAAATGGCAGAGAATTTGAGTTGGGCGCTCGCAATGCTGGCTTTGGAGCGCCGTATCGCGCTGCCGCGCTGGTTCTGTGGATCGAGTGATGTATTGCTGGCTATCGCTGTGTTCCTCTGGCCAAGAGCTTTCCAGAAAGCCCAAGATCACCAAAATCGGCCAAAGGACACCAAAGTTACGACCAGATAAGTACCCGGGCTCGCGTATGCAGTGCATTTCTTGAAATAATTGTGGGCCCTGAAGGGTTAAAGACATAACATGGCATTCGAGACCGCACTATCACCCTATAGGCATTCGCCGGATATACTTTGCATGCGTACACATTCCTCCAAGTTGCTTTACGTTATGATCTTCCATTTGAAAGCCCTATTCGAATAAGGTGACCAGCTGTCTTTGAAGGTATGGTACGGGATAGCCATGCCAAAGTCGTCAGGCACAAACAAATGATAGTACGGCGTCAGGCACAAACAGACAAAATCAGTTAATTAAAGCTGTGTGGACCCAGGCTTGCACCATACGTTACTAAAGTAACATCTTTTTGCATTGCTATGGGGATAAAATAACAATGAATTAATCCAATTGTGCACTCATACCCATGTATAAAACAATTATTAAAAAGAAAAATTCCAACACGTTTTCCAGTGAATATCATCAGTGGAACATCATCACATAGTAAGAATCACTAAAACAACCAATATCTGTCCACACGCACACACAACTGCCACATTTATCTACTGCACCATTCTCAGATCCACTGCATAAGTTCACACTACACGCATTAAGCATAACCTCCAGCTGCTGCATTCTCATGCTCCTTCTCATATTATTCTAGCTGTGTAACTTCTTATCAACCACCACACCACACCGCTGCGCTCTCCGGCCGACCTCAACACGTTGCCACAGCACACCATCAGCAAAACGACACTTCAGTTGGTACTCTGCTCCTTCAGACAGCAGCTGTTTCGATCATCAGGATCTCGTCAGTGAAGGTTGATAATGTAGAATGGATAACAGATAGTGCATGGCCAGCAATTGAGGACATCTGAGAGTTGTAATTGTTGTACTCCTCCGAGGTGTGATTTTTGGCCTGCTGGGCCAAGCACAAGGAAGCCATCTGCAAAAAAACTGCAGAAAATGTTTGTTGTTTGATCCTTTGGTGTAATCTTTGTTTCTAGTCGAAGCTAGTTGCTGTTTGGAGCAGAAACGCTGAAATTGGCTATTTTCTGCATGTACTCATACATGTACTCATGTACTCAGGCATGCAGTCTCACTCGTGTTTTAGCTCTTTTTTCTGGAATGGATGCTGCTCTGCACCCCTTGGTGAACATTTCCTGCGCTCGTGGAGCAACTGAAAAGGACCACTGGTATGTCTGGTTCCTGGTTTGAAAGTGGAGAGTCGACTTTTGTGCCTTGAAAAGGAAGTAGAGAGCGATAAAGGTAGGTCGTTGACTTATTTTTGAGTACTCCTTCATACATTTTTGATCGTGATAGAAATTCTCAGACCAAAGTCAGACCAAGGTCAGCGCGATGATGGCCGTACAGTTTTCTTGTGGATTTTTTAGTTGTTTCATCTCGTATCTATGTCAGTATCGTCATGGTGAAGTGGAGAGGGTGATTTTCTTCCTCTAGGCTTCGTTCGGCCGACTTTGCTTCGTCCTCGTTGAAAAGTGATCAAGAAAAAAAGGTCGATACGCAAAATTATGTTGATTTTGAATGTACGTGATGACATGCGATTGCTGGCTATGAACTTCACCCTTTTGTAGCAAAAAAGGGAAACACAATGGCGCATCTTAGGCGCAAAAAGGGGGGAACCATAATGGCGCATCTTAGGCGCGAAGATTAAGGCTAAGGAAAGGCGATACTGATAGACTACACTGAGGATACTAATAATATAAATGGTGTTAGTGAGAGTACAGTCATGTAGTGATAGCCAGGTGTGACTTCCATAGATGGCCCAGCATACCACGGCAAGTTGCAATGCGAGAGGCCCCTGGGGCATTCACTCTGTCCACTGACTCACCACACAGCAACTCACCATTGTCACGTCAGAGCCATTCTTCAGTTGCCATGATAACGCCGTAGCTTAGCAATAGCGTAGCAATGAAGTGACAAAAACATGCTCACAAAGTATGCTCACAAAGTATCATTCGAAAGGCCCATGGGGCATTCCCTCTTGACACTGTACCATGGTTTGGCATCCGCCTGTAGTACCCTTTACATTACTAGTATCCTCAGTGTAGTCTATCAGTATCGCCTTTGCTTAGCCTTAATCTTCCCGCCTTAATCTTCGCGCCTAAGATACGCCATTATGTTTCCTCCCTTTTTGCGCCTAAGATGTGCCATTATGTTTCCCTTTTTGCTACAAAGGGGTGAAGTTCA